>NC_069504.1:69153034-69453034 GCF_027579735.1 Bombina bombina | reverse complement strand
CAGACGGATTAAAGTCTACCCTAAGAGAGTCCAGGCTCTTCATTCTGGTAAAGAATTTGAACAAGAAGGACCCATTCGTACAACAGGCCTCCAAGAACAGCACCAGGACACAGGAGAACTATCCTAGTGAATCATCTTTAAACCTGGGCACATCGCTTACCTCATATGATTGAGGTCACAGCTGGTAAGCAGAAATTTCACTATTGAATCCACAAATTGTCTAAGACTATTTCCACTCTTTTTTCAAAAACATATATTTTTATATATTTTTGGACCTATTTATCGTTTACAGTATAGCAGAGCGCCTCTACCACAAGTTGAAATTGTTCTCTTTATATACTATTTCTACAGAGTCAGGGGTATATATATAATTGAACAAATGGCTTGCACTCACTGGACTTTTAAAATACGTGCCTTTATTTGTGATGTTTCTGGGCCTGTATCCCCTTCCCCCTTCCGTCTGAGTAAGGGGATACGGTCCCCGAAAGGTCACAAATAAAGGCACATATTTTAAAAGTCCAGTGAGTGCAAGCCATTTGTTCAATTATATTCATGTTTTTGCATGCACCCTGGCAAGTTGACCATGTAGTGTGAGTGCTCTCCAGTTGCTAAATTTATATATATATATATATATATATATATATATATATAAAGTATTTCTGAATGTTCACTGTCTCCTCTAACAGGAAATACAGGATTATCCTTTATTAAATAAGAAATATATCTATATAATGCACTGCACAGAGACCTATGTAGGTAGGGGCAGTTACTGGAACAGCAGTCTCCGGAATTACTCAAGGGAAATAAAACTATAACTATCAATAATACCTGGAGAACCCTCAGGATCTGCTCAGTTTAACCAAGGACAAAACATGCCCCAATACTACAAACTAAGGTCTATCTGTGAAAATGCCACTTAGGGCCAACAATTAAACTAGACTGAATAAATAAGAGGACGTTCACACTGTCTCCTCTTATTTATTCAATCTAGTTTAATTCTTGGCCTTAAGTGGCATTTTTACAGATAGACCTTAGTGTAGTGCATTATATAGATATATTTCTTATTTAATACAGGTTAATCCTGTATTTCCTGTTAGAGGAGACAGTGAACATTCAGAAAAACTTTATATACTGTGTGTGTATATATATACCGTATTTTATCATTGGATTGCATGGTCCATATTTTTTAATCAAATTTCTTGAATAAATGTTAATTTTTATCACAACACTCCATTACACAGTATATATTGGTTATATTTTCCCCCATAAGTGGGCCATATTATGCTTTCAATTTTTACCTTATTTATTATTAATTTTTATTCATTAGCATAAGGCACTGCCCATCTTAACATACATAATATACATACATAACATAATCAAGCTCTCATATTAATGATGGTATCATGTGGCATTAGTTAAGCTAGTATGTGTACTCAGCGATTATGTAATATTGGTGCTTAGGTGCAAACTCAAATGATATTAATTGCTCTGTGAAGAGTGTAAGAGGCCGCTAATATGATATAGCGGAGGGTTTTATTAACAACATATCCCATTACACTAGCCCCAATGGAGTGTTGGTGATGGATGCTAAATTAAACTACCGCTCATATAAGAATGTAATAGAAGCTGCGACCACCCACTTGCAATAACCACCAGTGATAAGTCGTTAGAGTTAACTAATGAAATACACTTAAATAAAAGGCAGTGAGTATCATTTGTATGTATAGATACTATCATTGGAGTTTTTGTCAATAGTAGCAACATGCGGTTACAAGTGTAATCGCCCACTTATATTAAACACCAATATATAGCCGTTATAGTTCACTACTAAAGTGCATTTTGATAATAGGCAGGAAGTATCATATTGATATATAGATAATATTATTGGGATTTGTATTAATAGTAGCAAACAAGGGTTACAAATGAAATCGCCCACCGGTCTTAAACAGTATTATTGAGCCATTATAGATCACTACTCAAATGCGATATAATAGTAATAGAAAGGTATCATATTAGTATATAGATAATATTAATATAATTTGCATTCTCAGTAGCAAGCTACAGTTACAAATATTAGGTCTTGAAATTGATATTATCCACAGAGCTCGGATTGTTTGTCAGACAATATCATAGATTGAGATCCTTATTAGTGTTCTACAGATATCCCATGTAAATAAATTAGAAGCGTAAATGTACAGCTAAGTACAGGCTCAGACATCAATCTTATGCCATATCACTAGTCTAGTATAGAAGGATCTCATAAGCCCTCTCCCCTACTGAGAATGCAAATTTCCAGAGAAACAACTGTTTGTCCTCACTTTTAGAACCTTCTATAAACTCCACCTTTGCCCTTTTCCCTTATTAGGAGCTGCACTCCTTAAAGTAAATGCTAAACACTGCTTAATAACTGACCTTAAAATACTGTGACTTTAATTCATCATTTTTTCAGCAAACTTCTAATTATCTATTATTTGAGCTTTATTTCATTACAATGTCATTTCAGTCCTCCACCCGCCATCTTGGATTAATGATTGACATTGTAGGCTCGATTGTGTCAACCAATAATCCGATCACCCACGGGGGGACCAAACCCCTTTCGTCTACGTCACGCGTATGTAATGCGCCTGGGTTTGGAAGCCGTCATCACACAGAGCTCTCACGCGCGTTCACATTTAGCGATTGCGCTATTACACTTTTATGGGACTTAGTCATTTTAGCAGCAATTTTCAGAGCGCTTGGTAAGTAAGTACATGGGTAAGTAAGTACACAACGCATGCGCTGTGGATAGCAGAACCAGGAGCGCGCATTGACTCCACGTATACAGCGGGTGGGACTGCTGTATACGTTACAGGGAATTAAATCCAGAAGTTGCGGGTGGGAGGAGCTGATACCTAAAACGGAGCAAATTTGTTAATGAAAATATAACCTTTATTTTGCTTTTTTTTTAAAATAAAGAGGCGGTTTTCTTTATAAACTGGAAAGCAATATTAAAATTGGTTAAAATAAGACAAAATTGACATTCACTTTAAGTAAACATGAAACCCACATTTTTTCTTTCATGATTCAGGTAGAATATACAATTTCAAACAACTTTCCATTTTACTTCTATTATCTAATTTGCTTTATTCTCTTGGTATCCTTTTTTTTTTAAAGCAGATCTAGTTCTTGTCATGAGCTTGGAGTTAGCTGCTGATTGGTGACTGAACTCATACGCCCATTTTCATTGGCTTACAAACGTGTTTAGCTAACTCCCAGGAGTGCATCACTGCTTTTTCTGTAAAAGATACCAAGAGAATGAAGCAAAACTGATAACAAAAGTCAATTGGAAAGTCCATTTAGAAATGCTTAATCTAGCTGAATCAGGAAGAAAAATGTTGTATTTCATGTCATGTCCTTTAGCTCAAATTCATCCACGTGTTTTATTCCTATCACCTGTTGTTGCCTAAAATGAAAAAACTAAAATGTAAATACATAGATTCTGATCAACATTTTTTTTTATATTTACACAAATTAAATGTTTTGAGATATAATTTTCAGGAGCGATCGAATGAAAAGGAAAGCTTAACCTTTACTCCAACCTTAAGAAAAGGGAGAAGTGAAACTACAGATAATAAACCAGCCTGTGTAATTTGATTGATCTGAATAAATCAGAATAAAATGCCAATTTTCTTCTTAGCTTTGGTGAGAATTCATCAGCTTAAAGCATGTATAAACCTAATTATAATTGAACTTTTTGTTCTGACATTAACCATTACAAAAGGATTTTAAGCTTATTTCAATCATTCTACTCAAAACTTGTCAAAAGCAAAAAAAGAAAGGAAAAAAAAAAAATACTATTGTTGTAAATGTCATAATTGAGATAATAAAAGTTGAGATGAAAAGTTTTAATAGCCATTTTAAGTAATATAATTAATGAATTCCCATTAAATAATTATTCATTATTTTTACCTTTTTTTGTAAATACTTAAGCCTTAATTCTGTGATTTTAAAAATTGAAAGAGATAAAGTTAGAACATAATAAATATTCTACAACAGGACAATGGTAAAGGGTTGCGTCGGGTTTAATGCTTTTATTTATTATTTTATAGATATCTTTTTTTTATTTTGGATTTTGGAGGTTGGAGAAAGGAGCTGTAATGGGGAATGCCATTTTTGAGCATTTAAAGGGACAGCCTACACCAGATTTTTTTATTGTTAAAAAAAATAGATAATCCCTTTATTACCTATTTCCCAGTTTTGCATAACCAACACAGTTATATTAATACACTTTTTACCTCTGTGATTATCTTGTATCTAAGCCTCTGCAGACTGCCCCTTATTTTAGTTATTTTGAAAGACTTGCATTTTAGCCAATCAGTGCTGACTCTGAGGTAACTCCACGTGCATGAGCACAATGTTATCTATATAGCACACATGAACTAATGCCCTCTAGTTTTTAAAAAAATAGAAATTAGCATATGAGCCTACATAGCTTTAGCTTGCAACTAAGAATACCAAGAGAACAAAGCAAAATTGATGATACAAGTAAATTGTAAAGTTGTTTAAAATTACATGTCCTATCTGAATAATGAAAGTTTATTTTTGACTAGACTGACCCTTTAAATAAATCCATATTTCAAGTGGACTGCAATCGATAGCACAGGGTGCGTTATCTTTGCACAAATAATTACACCTAATCTGTTATTACGGTTAAAAATGTTAAACAAAGCATCTTAAATGACAATTAAATACACTAGAATTGAACAATCAGCAAGTGCATAATAAATAGTAAGTGCAATAGCACTTTCTCTGAATTTTAAATGAGTGGTAGATTTCTTCTGAAAAATTTCAAAATTTACCTCAATTGGTTAGCCTTCTGTATCATGTGACAGCCGTCAACCAATCACAGAGCCATATATATATATACACTATAAATTCTTCAAACGCTCAGTAATAAACGGTACCTCAGAAAATTTGCAAATAAAAAAGATTGTGCACATTTTAATAATGGAAGGAAACTGTGTATAGTGCTCCCTGTTATCCAGATAAAGCCTGTACTTTTATAAAACTGTCCAATTTACTTCTATTATAAAATTTACTTTGTTCTTTTGGTATCTGTTGTTGAAAAGTAAATCTAGGTAGGCTGATAGGAGCTCAGGAGCATGTATGAGTCTATTGCAAGTCTATGGCAGAAGTGTTAGGAACTATGTATGATATTGCTATAAACAATGTTGCAAACACTGCTGCCAAATGGCTGAAGACATGTGCACACTCCTGAACTCACTTAGCTTTACTCTTTAAGAAAGGATAACAAGAGAGCTAAGAAAAATTGATCATAGAAATAAATTGGTAAGTTGTTTAAAACTTCATGATCTAGGGCTGATAATTTTGTATATAAGTAATGTAAAACCAAGACTTGCTTGATAATTTGAAAAAGCAGCTAAATCTATGTGTGGATTGAGACCAGAGGGAGCCAAAGATTGGATCCTATGTATTCAATAGGGTTCCCTCTTTCTCAAATGTTCTGTATGAATCATGAAATAGTTATTTTGACTTTAGTGTCTCTTTAACATTATGTAGCTATTAGCGCACACATTACTCTTGTAATACAAGTGGTGCGTTAACTGTTGACTGAAGCCCAATCCAAAACACCATTGTACAATTAAGTGATTTTTAAAGTCCTGAAGTAATATTATTAGTATAAAAAAAGCTGTTTAAGAGAACAGATAATGCAGAAGATATGGTTAAAAAGTAGAACATACCTTGGTAATAGAGGGCTAGATTACATACCTTGGTAATAGAGGAGTAAAAATTTAGGGCTAGATTACAAGTAGAGAGTTAATTTATTGCCTGCCTGTAAACGGGCAAATTTGCCAGTTTGCGGGCGCGCAATAAATAATCAGCCATTACAAGTGGTTGGTTATTGCTACCGTGACCTCTGATTAATTTTTTTAAATATCCCCCAATTGCCCCAAAAATAACGTTTTTGTTTCAATTTGTATTAAAAAATAATTGTAGCAGGTATACTTCGCTTTACAGTGCTTCACTTTACAGCGCTTTACTAATAAAGCGCTAATAGGAACGGGAGCTGAAGTTCAACCTTCCTGAAATTGAAACAGTACTGTGCTCATCTTGAGATTGCGAGAAAGGCGACTGGTACTATTCTGAAATGCTCGATTCTCATGTCTCAGTGTCGTAGTCTGGCAAATTTTACTACTATTTTACAGGTGATGTACAGTTTTTATTAAATACTAATTGAATACTGTACTGTACTGTGCTTGTGTTAAACTAAACTTAGCACAATTGCACAACTAATATGTTAGTTCAAATATGTTTTCAAGTTTTAAACACAATGGCAAGTAAAAAGAAAGCTAAAACGACCTTAAAGGGACATTAAACCCAAACATTTTCTTTCATGATTCAGGTAGAGAATACAATTCTAAACAACTTTCTAATTTACTTCTATTATCTAATTTGCTTTATTCTTTAGATATCCGTTGTTGAAGAAATAGCAATGGACATGGTTGAGCCAATCACACTAGGCATCTATGTGCAGCCACCAGCAGCAGCTACTGAGCCTATCTAGATATGCTTTTTAGCAAAGGATATCAAGAGAATGAAGCAAATTAGATAATAGAAGTAAATTAGAAAGTTGTTTAAAATTGAATTTTATTTCTAAATCATTAAAGAAAAAATGTGGGTTTCATGTCCCTTTAAGGCGGTTTTCCCTTTACAGCTGGGCTCCGGTCCCTAACTCGCTGTATGAGCGAGGTATGCTTGTATTTTGTTTTTTAGAATAAAACTACGCTAAGCAGTTTTATGGGGTTAAAGTTGGCGGGTGTGTGGTGTGAGTAACAAACGGCACTGAAAGGTGCCTTTACATTGCATTATATGGGGAACTGTGTGTTCCCTGTAAATTCATATTTATATGCTTATATGCATATATATTTATGTGTTCATTTGTGTATGTACACATATAAACACATAAATATATTTGTATATAGTCATATACATATATATATCAACTTGGCTGCCCATCGCTGTCTGACACTCTTCGCTCCGCTAGGTTCTCTGTCATGTCTCACAGAATGATAAAGAAGATCTCATTGGAGCCTATCGGCTAGATTTAGAGTTTTGTCGGTAACGACCCGCGTAGCTAACGCATGCTTTTTTTTCCCCGCACCTTTTAAATACCGCTGGTATTTAGAGTTCACAGAATGGCTGCGTTTTCAGTGCGTTAGGCTCCAAAAAAGGGAGCGTAGAGCATATTTACCGCCACTGCAACTCTCGATACCAGCGGTGCTTACGGACGCGGCCAGCTTCAAAAACGTGCTCGTGCACGATTCCCCCATAGGAAATATTGGGGCAGTTTGAGCTGAAAAAAAACCTAACACCTGCAAAAAAGCAGCGTTCAGCTCCTAACGCAGGCCCATTGTTTCCTATGGGGAAACACTTCCTAAGTCTGCACCTAACACCCTAACATGAACCCCGAGTCTAAAAACCCCTAACCTTACACTTATTAACCCCTAATCTGCCGCCCCCGCTATCGCTGACCCCTGCATATTATTATTAACCCCTAATCTGCCGCTCCGTAATCCGCCGCAACCTACATTATCCCTATGTACCCCTAATCTGCTGCCCATAACACCGCCAACCCCTATATTATATTTATTAACCCCTAATCTGCCCCCCACAATGTCGCCTCCACCTACCTACAATTATTAACCCCTAATCTGCCGACCGGACCTCACCGCTACTATAATAAATGTATTAACCCCTAATCCGCCTCACTAACCCTATAAAAAATAGTATTAACCCCTAATCTGCCCTCCCTAACATCGCTGACACCTAACTTCAAGTATTAACCCCTAATCTGCCGACCGGACCTCACCGCTACTCTAAAAAAAAATTTAACCCCTAAAGCTAAGTCTAACCATAACCCTAACACCCCCCCTACATTAAATATAATTTAAATCTAACAAAATAAATTAACTCTTATTAAATAAATTATTCCTATTTAAAGCTAAATACTTACCTGTAAAATAAACCCTAATGTAGCTACAATATAAATAATAATTATATTGTAGTTATTTTAGGATTTATATTTATTTTACAGGCAACTTTGTATTTATTTTAACCAAGAACTATTTAATAGCTACCTAGTTAAAATAATTTCAAAATTACCTGTAAAATAAATCCTAACCTAAGTTACAATTAAACCTAACACTACACTAGCAATAAATTAATTAAATAAAATACCTACAATTATCTACAATTAAACCTAACACTACAATATTAATAAATTAATTAAATACAATACCTACAAATAAATACAATTAAATAAACTAACTAAAGTACAAACAATAAAAAAGAACTAAGTTACAAAAAATAAAAAAATATTTACAAACATTAGAAAAATATTACAGCAATTTTAAACTAATTACACCTACTCTAAGTCCCCTAATAAAATAACAAAGACCCCCAAAATAAACAAATGCCCTACCCTATTCTAAAATTAAAATAGACAAGCTCTTTTACCTTACCAGCCCTTAAAAGGGCCCTTTGCGGGGCATGCCCCAAAGAATTCAACTCTTTTGCCTGTAAAAAAACCCATACAATACGCCCCCCCAACATTACAGCCCACCACCCACATACCCCTAATCTAACCCAAAGCCCCCCTTAAATAAACCTAACACTAAGCCCCGGAAGATCTCCCTACCTTGTCTTCACCACACCGGGTCCCGATCTGTCCAGAAGAGCCTCCGATGTCTTGATCCAAACCCAAGCGGGGGGCTGAAGACATCCATCCTCCGGCTGAAGTCTTGATCCAAGCGGGCAGAAGAGGACATCCGAACCGGCAAACATCTTCATCCAAGCCGCATCTTCTATGTTCTTCCATACGATAACGACCGGCTGATCTTCAAGACCTCCAGCGCGGATCCATCCTCTTCTTCCGACGACTAGACGACGAATGAAGGTTCCTTTAAGGGACGTCATCCAAGATGGCGTCCCTCGAATTCCGATTGGCTGATAGGATTCTATCAGCCAATCGGAATTAAGGTAGGAAAATTCTGATTGGCTGATGGAATCAGCCAATCAGATTCAAGTTCAATCCGATTGGCTGATTGGATCAGCCAATCAGATTGAGCTCACATTCTATTGGCTGATCGGAACAGCCAATAGAATGCGAGCTCAATCTGATTGGCTGATTGGATCAGCCAATCGGATTGAACTTGAATCTGATTGGCTGATTCCATTAGCCAATCAGAATTTTCCTACCTTAATTCCGATTGGCTAATAGAATCCTATCAGCCAATCGGAATTCGAGGGACGCCATCTTGGATGACGTCCCTTAAAGGAACCTTCATTCGTCATCTAGTCGTCGGAAGAAGAGGATGGATCCGCGCTGGAGGTCTTGAAGATCAGCCGGTCGTCATCGGATGGAAGAACATAGAAGATGCGGCTTGGATGAAGATGTTTGCCGGTCCGGATGTCCTCTTCTGCCCGCTTGGATCAAGACTTCAGCCGGAGGATGAATGTCTTCAGCCCCCCGCTTGGGCTTGGATCAAGACATCGGAGGCTCTTCTGACAGATCGGGACCCGGTGTGGTGAAGACAAGGTAGGGAGATCTTCAGGGGCTTAGTGTTATGTTTATTTAAGGGGGGTTTGGGTTAGATTAGGGGTATGTGGGTGGTGGGCTGTAATGTTGGGGGGGTATTGTATGGTTTTTTTTTACAGGCAAAAGAGCTGAATTCTTTGGGGCATGCCCCGCAAAGGGCCCTTTTAAGGGCTGGTAAGGTAAAAGAGCTTTTCTATTTTAATTTTAGAATAGGGTAGGGCATTTTTTATTTTGGGGGTCTTTGTTATTTTATTAGGGGGCTTAGAGTAGGTGTAATTAGTTTAAAATTGTTGTAATTTTTTTCTAATGTTTGTAAATATTTTTTTATTTTTTGTAACTTAGTTCTTTTTTATTTTTTGTACTTTAGTTAGTTTATTTAATTGTATTTATTTGTAGGTATTGTATTTAATTAATTTATTGATAGTGTAGTGTTAGGTTTAATTGTAGATAATTGTAGGTATTTTATTTAATTAATTTATTGCTAGTGTAGTGTTAGGTTTAATTGTAACTTAGGTTAGGATTTATTTTACAGGTAATTTTGAAATTATTTTAACTAGGTAGCTATAAATAGTTCTTAACTATTTAATAGCTATTGTACCTGGTTAAAATAAATACAAAGTTGCCTGCAAAATAAATATAAATCCTAAAATATCTACAATATAATTATTATTTATATTGTAGCTACATTAGGGTTTATTTTACAGGTAAGTATTTAGCTTTAAATAGGAATAATTTATTTAATAAGAGTTAATTTATTTCGTTAGATTTAAATTATATTTAACTTAGGGGGGTGTTAGGGTTAGTTTTAGACTTAGCTTTAGGGGTTAAAAAATGTATTAGAGTAGCGGTGAGGTCCGGTCAGCAGATTAGGGGTTAATACTTGAAGTTAGGTGTCTGCGATGTTAGGGAGGGCAGATTAGGGGTTAATACTATTTATTATAGGGTTATTGAGGCGGGAGTGAGGCGGATCAGGGGTTAATAAATTTATTATAGTAGCGGTGAGGTCCGGTCAGCAGATTAGGGGTTAATAAGTGTAGGCAGGTGGACGCGACGTTGGGGGCGGCAGATTAGGGGTTAATAAATATAATATAGGGGTCGGCGGTGTTAGGGGCAGCAGATTAGGGGTACATAGGGATAACGTAGGTGGCGGCGGTGTGCGGTCGGCAGATTAGGGGTTAAAATGTTTTAATAGAGTGGCGGTGATATGGGGGGACCTCGGTTTAGGGGTACATAGGTAGTTTATGGGTGTTAGTGTACTTTAGAGCACAGTAGTTAAGAGCTTTATGATCCGGCGTTAGCCCAGAAAGCTCTTAACTTCTGACTTTTTGCTGCGGCTGGAGTTTTGTCGTTAGATTTCTAACGCTCACTTCAGCCACGACTCTAAATACTGGCTTTAGAAAGATCCCATTGAAAAGATAGGATACGCAATTGACGTAAGGGGATCTGCGATATGGAAAAGTCGCGGCTGGAAAGTGAGCGTTAGACCCTTTCCTGACTGACTCCAAATACCAGCGGGTGGTAAAAACCAGCGTTAGGAGCCTCTAACGCTGGTTTTGACGGCTACCGCCAAACTCTAAATCTAGGCGTATGGAAGCATGCTCTAGTGAGAACAAAGCTTCCATGCAATGTGAACACATATAAACACATAAATATATTTGTATATAGTCATATACATATATCAACTTGGCTGCCCATCACTGTCTGACTTACACTCTTCGCTGCGCTAGGTTCTCTGCCATGTCTCACGGAATGAAAAAGTGGCTCTCATTGGAGCCTATGGAAGCTTCCATGCAATGTGAACACATAGTTCACATAGTGGGAGAGGAAATGTGTAACTGTGCACTTAATATAGACAATTATACTTTATCTAGGACAAAAAGCAGTAAGAAAAGTGGAGGAAGAATTGGCATGGTTGTAAAGCCTGGATGAAAACCTATATAAAGCTAGGAGTATATATAATGAAATCCAGCATAATGAAGAGATGTTCTTGATTGAAACAACAGAAGAATGAAAAAAAAAAGCAACATGCAACACCCCCAATATTACTAAAAACCCACGTTACTACAAATACAGAAGGCTGTTAATAAGCCTATGTTTAAATAATGGGACATTCTAATTACCTATACATAAATTGGGCCAATTAAACTAGCATTTCAGATAAGGGAAATTGATTATTGAACACACTAAATGATAACCACATGTCATTATTGATAGAGGAACCGTCAAGTAGCAAAGCTATGCTTTAGTGTTGCCAAATAATACAGAAATATTATAAAATATAGTGATTATAATCCAATGTAGTTGTTAAAATTTCAATGTATTCTCATATCAAAACACAGAAAATAAATAGTGACCATTTAGGGCCTTGTTGAATAAATATAAATCTCAAACCATTCAATGTGGAGATAAAAGTATAATAATTAAATCTAAACCAATGTAGCTCAAAACAAACCAGTTATGTGAAATAAGAAAGAAACGCAGGGTAATTAAATTATTCAAAGAGGATAGAACTGATTCATCCTTTTTAAGTATTAAAAAACACAGCAAAGAGGGCAAAAGGGAAACTAAATGAATTACAAAGGATTGCAAAGGAAACAAAAAGGTTTTTCAAATACATAAATAGAAAAAAAATCTAAGAGAGAATAAGATGAAGCACTAAAAAGTAAGAAGAGTAAGGTGATTAACAGGGATCATGGGAAGACTGAGATGCAAAATACATATTTTATTCTGTAAACAAAAGGGAACAATCATTATAAATGAAATTGCAGCATAATTGAACTCCTAAGCCTTTGGCAAAAACTTGGTTGACAATATCAGAAATAGACCTAATAATATTAATCACCTAGATTACAAGTTTTGCAGTCGTGTTTTAACACTGAAAAAATTGTAATTTCAGCGTTAAAACAGCAACACAGCCATTACAACTCTTGTCAGTATAGCGGTACCGCAATCCTTTTAGCCTATAACGCAACGTCAGTCCTGCACTCGTAAAAATTATGTTTTTTCATGGGACCTCTATAGTGCAGCCATTACAAGTTTTGCGGTGAGGCTAAAAAGTTTGCGTTACACCCTATACCGACACGATCCATTTCGCAATCTGAGAGCAGTAGTTATGAGTTTTATGCAACAAAACTGTTACAAAAAACTCGTAACTAAACTGTCACAAAGTACACTAAACACCCGTAAACTACCTATTAACCCCTAAACTGAGGCCCTCCCGCATCGCAAATACTATATTAAACTTATTAACCCCTAATCTTCCACTCCCGACATCGCTGGCAGTAGTAAAATGTATTAACCTCTCTCCCGCCGCTCCCCGACATCGTCGCCTGTATAATAAAGTTATTAACCCATCGCAGACACTATTTAAATATTATTAACCCCTAATCTGACACACTCCCACCCACCCACATCACCCCCACTATACTAAAGTTATTAACCTCTAATTCCTCCGCCACTATAATAAACCTATTAACCCCTAAACCACAAGCCCCCCACAATGAAATATACTAAATAAACCTATTAACCCCTAAACCGAAAGCCCCCCACATCGCAATACACTAATTTAAACTAGTAACCCCTAAACCTAAAGCCCCCCTAACTTTATATTAAAATTATAATTTCCCTATCTTAAATTAAATTAAAACTTACCTGTCAAATTAAAAAAAACTAAGTTTAAACTAACTATTAAACTAATATAACTATTAAACTAAAATTAAACTAACTGCGAATTAAATAAACTATATTACACATAAAAAAAAATCCTAACACTACTCTAAAAATTACAAAGTATCTAATTACAAAAAATAAAAAAGACTTAATTACAAAAAATAACAAACAAAATGATAAAAAAAAGAATTACACCTAATCTAATAGCCCTATCAAAATAAAAAGCCCACCCAAAATAAAAAACCCTAGCCAACAATAAACTACCAATAGCCCTTAAAAGCACCTTTTGTTGGGCATTGCCCTAAGTTAAACAGCTCTTTTACCTGTAAAAAAAATACAAAGACCCCCCCAACAGTAAAACCCACCACCCAACCAACCCCCCAAAATAAAAAACGTAACTCTAACAAAAACCTGTTACCCATTGCCCTGAAAAGGGCATTTGTATGGGCATTGCCCTTAAAAGGGCATTTAGCTCTTTAGGATTGCCGTGAAAAGGGCATTTTACAAAAACCTCAAATCCTAAAAAATCCTAACACTAACCCCGAAGATCCACTTACAGTTGCTGAAGTCCCGCTTGAAGGATCTTCATCCCGACGGCTCCATTTTCATCCAGGTGGCTCCATCTTCATCCAGGCGGCATGTGGCTCCATCTTCATCCAGACGGCATCTTCTATTTTCATCCCGGTGGTGTGGAGCGGGTCCATCCTGAAGACATCCCGCGTGGAGAATCATCTTCATACGGTTGCCGCCCTATACTGAATCTTCAATGCAAGGTACGCGATTCAAAATGGCCTCTCTTGCATTTCTATTTGCTTATTTGATTTTGGAAATTCAAATCAGCCAATAGGATGAGAGCTACTGAAATCCTATTGGCTGTTCAAATCAGCCAATAGGATGAGAGCTACTGAAATTCTATTGGCTATTGAAATCAGCCAATAGAATTTCAGTATCTCTCATCCTATTGGCTGATTTGAACAGTCAATAGGATTTCAGTAGCTCTCATACTATTGGCTAATTTGAGTTTCCAAAATCAAATCAGCCAATAGGAATGCAAGGGACGTCATTTTGAAGCGCGTACCTTGCATTGAAGATTCAGTATACGGCGGCGACCGCATGGAGAGGATACTCAGCGCCAGATGTCTTCAGGGTGGACCCATTCCACGCTGCCGGGATAAATATAGAAGATGCTGCTGGGATGAAGATGGAGCCTATGGCCCCTATTTATGAAAGTCTGGCTGACCTTATCCGACAGTGCGGATCAGGTCCGCCAGACCTCGCTGAATATGGCGAGCAATACACTCGCCGTATTCAGCATTGCACCAGCAGCTCACAAGAGCTGCTGGTGCAACGCCACCCCCTGCAGACTCGCGGCGTACTCGGTCGGGTTGATTTCCGGCGATGTCTGTCCACCTGCTCTGAGCAGGCGGACAGGTAATGGAGCAGCGGTCTTTGTGACCGCTGCTTCATAACTGCTGTTTTTGGCAAGCCTGCAGGCTCGCTAGAAACACGGGGCATCAAGCTCCATACGGAGCTTGATAAATATGCCCCTATATGTATGTAAAGAAAACATACACTATGAAGAGCACTCGCTTTAGTACTAATGTAATATGAAGGAAGCGACACAAAACATCACAAGAAAGAAATTTAAAAATGAACTTTTAATAATTAAAGAGATAAAATAGGGGGTTACCCCTAAACCATAAAACATAGATTAGGATTAAATAAATGTATAACGCTACTGGTAGTAGATACTGATAAAAAAAAGGGGTAATAAAACCCTATGTTGTATAGTGAGGAGACTTGGGCAAAAAATATATATGTAGGTGTATTAAACTGATTGTGAAGGTAGGGACACAATCCCCCTAATCCCACGGTACCACAACACCCAGTCCTATACAGTACTTTTGCTAGGGAAAATTTAAGCTAAAGTGTCAAGTATCACTAAATCAATGTGGAACATTTTTCACACAAATGACTTAGCGTAAGGTGATGACCCTAGTACCATATAATAAGCTCACTAGCATAGGGCAATATACCCAGTACCATATAATAAATAACCTTAGCATAACAAATGCAAATATAATATAGGGACACAATCCCAAATGTAGTAACGATACCGTACAGCCCAGTCCCAAAGGAACAAATTAATTTACACAAACTCTATCACTAAATATATGTGGAATATTTTTCACACATATACTTAATTAAACATTATATACAAAGTAACTTATTTGCCTTAATTTGGGATTGTGTCCCTATCTTATATTTGCAATTGATCTGCTCAGATTATTTTCGGCAAGAAAGGTAAAATTCGGCAAGAAATCTCACCATTACTTTGAAGCCTCTGGTTGAATTGTCTAAAGGCAGTTTTTACCTTCAGAACAGTTTGTCTCAGAGATTGAAACAATAGGGATCACAACAAAATTGGAATTTTAAAACATGCAATGAATACATTATTCAAAAACAAGCACCCACTAAAAAAAAAAAAAAAAAAAAAAATTATGGAAAAATTTAAATTTTGTACTGAAATTGCACAGGAAAAGCCTGTAGAAATCAGAATAAAACTATGTGAAATTCATACTTTTAATGACAAAATGCAAAGCCTATTATTTTTCTTTTTGTAAAATTTATTCCCCCACTTCTGCTAGTGGGTCATGTCTGTAGCCATAGTTTTATCTCACAAACTGAAAGGTGAAGAGATAATGGCAAAATAGGCAGAAAACGTATTATCATAATATAAAAACAAATGAATATAAAAACAGAGGCAATAGTAAGATAGTATACATTGAAAACAGAGCAATCCATTTTGTATTTTGCTGCAGTGTTTAATTTTTAAAATGTGCCCCCCTGTTCCCTGCTAAATTTGCTCTCCCTAATGAACTTCCATTACTTTAGGGGGAAATCTCACAACTCTTTTTATAGAATTCCTGAGCCCCTATAAGTGTCAGTGTGGTTTACCACAACTGCTTTGTCAAACGTTAGATAATCAGCTCCTCAGGCATGGTAACACAGGATTAGATTAAAGTCAATGTGGCGACACTGTTTAAAAAAGGGAACCATAATTAGGGGCAAGGAGGTTTCTAGATGGTATTATAAAGGCTTTTACTGAGAATTAAATTCATTAAAAGTAGATCATGGGTAAAAATTGTCATGGTTTTATGAGAAATATATCATTCAAAACTTAAACTAATCTAATTAGTTTTTGAGGAAGTAAGTAGAATCGTAAATAACGGCTAATTGGTGTGATTTATTTGAATTTTGTAACAACTTTTAAAACAGTGCCACGTTATAGATTGTTGCACAAAATAATGACTTGGGAATAGCTGATAGTGGACTAAATTACAAGTGGAGTGCTACTGATCTCATAAACATGCATTAATCACACCTATTCTCAAAAAACCTTCTCTCGATCCAACTCCCCATCTAACTACCACCCTATTTCCCTACTCCCTCTTGCCTCAAAGCTTCTTGAAAAGCTGCTATATGCACGTCTATCCCATTGTCTTACATTAAACTCCCTCCTTGATCCACTGCAATCTGGATTTTGCCCCTTCACTAAACAGAGACAGCAATTGTTAAAGGGACACTGAACCCAATTTTTTTGTTTCATGATTCAGATAGAACATGCAATTTTAAGCAACATTCTAATTTACTCCTATTATCAATTTTTCTTTGTTGTCTTGCTATCTTCATTTGAAAAAGAAGGCATCTAAGCTTTTTTTTTGTTCAGACTCTGGACAGCTCTTTTTTATTGGTGGATAAATTTATCCACCAATCAGCAAGGACAACCCAGGTTGTTCACCAAAAAATGGGGTGGCAACTAAACTTACTTTCTTGCATTTCAAATAAAGATAGAAAGAGAATAAAGAATATTTTATAATACGAGTAAATTAGAAAGCTGCTTAAAATTTCATACTCTATCTAAATTACGAAAGAAAAAAATTTGGGTTCAGTGTTCCTTTAAGGTTACCAAAGACCTACTTACAGCAAAAACCAAAGACCACTTCTCTCTACTTGATCTGTCTGCAGCCTTTGATACTGTTGACTACCCTCTTTTGCTCCATACCCTCCAATCCGTCGGCATCTGCGACACAGCTCTCTCTTGGTTCTCTTCCTATCTGTCTAACCATACCTTTAGTGTAGCCTTCTCTGGGGCATCCTCTGCCCCGTTACCTCTTTCTGTTGGTGTACCGCAAGGCTCTGTCCTCGGTCCCCTTCTCTTCTCAACCTACACGTCCTCATTAGGTTCCTTAATAAAGTCCCATGGTTTTCACTATCATTTGTATGCCGACGATACCCAAATCTACCTCTCTGCACCAGAACTATCTTCTTCCTTGCTAACCCATGTCACTAACTGTCTCTCTCATATCTCATCTTGGATGTCCTCTCACTACCTCAAGCTAAATCTCTCCAAAACTGAGATTTTTATTTCCCCCCCTTCTTCCAAAATCTCCTCCCCCCATGTCTCTATAACTGTTGATAACTCCATCATTACCCCAACCTCACATGCCCGACCTCTTGGGGTCACACTTGACTCAGATCTTTCTTTCACACCTCACATTCAGTCCTTGGCTAAAGCCTGCCGCTTCCACCTTAAAAACATCGCTAAAATCAGACATTTCCTTACACAAGACACAACTAAGATTTTAATCCACTCTCTCATCCTTTTCCCGCCTCGACTACTGCAACTCCATCTTCTCTGGTCTCCCTAGCTGCCGCCTAGCTCCTTTACAATCCATAATGAATGCCTCTGCCAGGC
Organism: Bombina bombina; assembly: GCF_027579735.1. Classification (NCBI taxonomy): domain Eukaryota; kingdom Metazoa; phylum Chordata; class Amphibia; order Anura; family Bombinatoridae; genus Bombina; species Bombina bombina. The sequence goes on along the minus strand of NC_069504.1, from coordinate 69,435,008 downwards.
TCATCTTCCTTACACATCGCTCTTCATCTGCCGCACCTCTCTGCCAATCCCTTCACTGACTTCCTCTTGCCTCCAGGATTAAACACAAATTCTCACTCTGACACATAAAGCCCTCAATTACATTGCTCCCCCCTACATCTCAGACCTTGGGGCATATGTATCAAGCTCCGTATGGAGCTTGATGCCCCGTGTTTCTGTCGAGTCATCAGACTCGCCAGAAACAGCAGTTATGAAGCAGCGGTCACAAAGACCGCTGCTCCATAACCTGTCCGCCTGCTCTGAGCAGGCGGACAGACATCGCCACAATTCAACCTGATCGAGTACGATCGGGTTGATTGACACCACTCTGCTGGCGGCCTATTGGCCGCGAGTCTGCAGGGGGCGGCGTTGAACCAGCAGCTCTTGTGAGCTGCTGGTGCAATGATGAATACGGCAAACGTATTGCTCGCCGTATTCAGCGAAGTCTGGCGGACCTGATCCGCACTTGCGGATCAGGTCCGCCAGACTTTCATAACTAGAGGCCCTTTTCTCCAGATACTCTCCATCCCGACCCCTTTGGTCCGCTCATGATCTCATACTCTCCTCCTGTCTTGTTACCTCCTCACATTCCCATTTACAAGATTTCTCCAGACTGGCTCTCATCTTATGGAACTCTCTGCCTTGCTCCACAAGACTCTCCCCTATTTTTAAAGCTTCAAGTGCTCCCTGAAGACTGTACTATTCAGGGATGCATACAACCTACACTAAACTTCCTATCTCCACTACTATCCCCTTAAACCCCATAGCATGTAAGCCTATGAGCCCAGTTGTTTGTAGTCCACCTTCATAAGAGCCGACTACAACAGTGCAACTCTCGGCAGGACCCACTACCCATTTGATCCCTATAATTGTTTTATATACCACCTATGTTCATAGCACTGCGGAACCTGTTAGTACTCTACAAATACCTGATAATAATAATAAAATACCTATATTTAAATGCTGCAGAATTTGTTGCTGCTCTACAAATAACTGATAATAATAATAATAATAATATATATATATATATATATATATATATATATATATATATATATATATATATATATATATATATATATATATATATATATATTTATATTAAAATAACATTTTATTCTATGTGAAAAACAAAAATATTTCTTCTATATCTTTTACACTCCTTTGGCTTGGTGCACCTTCTGCTTAGTGTACCATCTGATAAGAGTTCAAGCAAAAGCCAAGACTTGAGTTTTGTAGAGTACCCCATAGAAGTTTGTTAGATGAGGGATTTAGAGTGGCTATGCTATTCGAACCCCAGGTGTTAGAGTGCCCAACCCTTTCGCTCAAATGCTTCTATTTTACTTTCAACTTATAATTTGAGTGCAATAATTAGAGCCCTATTGATTTAACTTGAGAGGTGTTAGTGCTCAATATTGATAATATTTTTGCTCTCAACTTGTAATTTAGTCTTAAATTATGTACTAGAAATATATCCCTATACTGGCTGATTACAACAATTGTAATGAATAAAACTAACTCAGTAAACATCTGATCAGGGACTCTATTCAAATGTATGTTCCAATACAAATGCTGATGGCAGACAAAACGCTGTGGATAGATGGTGTCAGCTGTGGCCCCAATGCATTGTAATGCATTTTGGACAAGTTTAACTAAAGCAAGCTTTTATTGAAAAATACTGAATGCTTAAGTATAGTTTTCTGTTCAGATGATTAGAAGATCATTTTATGAATTTGAAACATTTTTTATGTTAAACATTTTGTTAAATGTTGGCATTACACAGTTAGTGATCTGAGAGAATTAAAGGGACATAAAACCCAACATTTTTCTTTCATGATTCAGATAGGACATACAATTTAAAACAACTTTCAAATTTACTTCTGTTATCAAATTTTCTACTTTTCGTATTATCCTTTGTTGAAAAGCTGGGATGTAAGCTCATGAGCGTGCACTATATGGCAGCAGTTTTGCAACAATGGGATACATTAGCAGGAGCACTAGATGGCAGCACCATTCCTGTCATGTAGTGCTTCAGGCATGTGCACGCTACATACCTAGGTATCCCTTCAACAAAGAATAACAGGAGAACAAAGCAAATTTGATTATAGAAGTAAATTGGAAACTTTTTTTAAATTGTATTTTCTATCTCAATATTGATATATTTTTGGTGGATTTTATGTCCCTTTAAACATTAACCCTTTGAGTGCTAATGACGGCTCTGAGCCGTCACAAAGTTTCCCACTCTGGTGCTAATGACGACTCAGAGCTGTCACTAGCACTCTCCCACCTTGAAGGAGATCTGGGTGCTCCCACCCACTCCTACCCTGGCGATCGTGCCTGTAGAGTGACAGGCATCGCCGGGGCTTCCCGTTTTCCGTGGTGACGTCACACGCAATAACGTGATGATGTCACCACGCAACTTTATTTATACTTAACAATGTTAAGTATAGGAGCAGGGGCATGCTGCTTCGAAGCCTGCATCTCAGGTATCTAAGCAGCTACAGACCCCCAAGACCCACCTTGCGAAAGGTAATCGCCTAACTTATCCAACAGTGTAAGTTTAGGGGGTCTGAAAAAAATAAAAAAAAGGATTAAAAAAAAATTGTTCAAAAAAATAAAAAATAAATAAAAAACATTACAAAATCTTAGCACCCATGTGGGAAAGTGCTTAGGGTTAAATGGATACTAAACCCAATTTTTTCTTTCATGATTCAGATAGAGCATGCAATTTTAAGAAATTTCCTAATTTACTCCGATAATAATTTTTTCTTTGTTCACTTGCTATCTTTATTTGAAAAGCAAGAATGGAAGCTTAGGATCCTGCACATTTTTGGTTCAGCACCTGCATTGCACTTGCTGATTGGTAGATAAATGTAGTCACCAATCAGCAAGCGCTATCCAGGGAGCAGAACCAAAAATGGGCCTGCTTCTTCGCTTAAACTCCTTCTTCTCAGGACTGTCCAAACTAAAGCCTGTAGCCCTTGTCTGGAGAACACAGACATCAGTGACAAGCTACCAAAATACTGTTTCACACTTATAATTAGGTAATTTAATGTGTATTTGTACTAGATTTTGTAAATTTTAGTAGTATATAATTCAATGGGTTATAATGTAATTTTATTTTGAGGCATTGGGGCATATTTATCAATGTGCGAGCAGTCATACGGAGTAGCATACGCTGTTGGCATTTATCATTGCACCAGCAGTTATTGTGAACTGCTGGTGCAATGCCGCCCCCTGCAGATTTAGCAGGGGGTGTCAATAATCCAGTGTATTGGATGATGAATCATCCAATAGAATGAGAGCTGCTTAAATCCTCATGGCTGATTTGAACAGTCAATAGGATTTTAGCAGCTCTACTTTCTATTGGCTGATTCAAAATTTTCAGACAATAGGAATGCAAGGGATGCCATCTTGAATCGCGTACCTTGCATTGAAGATTCAGGGTACGGCAGCGACCGTATGAAGAGGATGCTCCGCCCCGGATGACTTCAGAATGGACCGCTTTGCGCCGCCGAGAACAAGATAGAAGATGCCGCCTTGATGAAGATAGAAGAGGCCGTCTGTATGAAGACTTCTCGCCGCCTAGATGAGGACATCGCCGCCTGGATGAAGACTTCTCGCCGCCTGGGTGAAGATCGTTCAAACAGGACTTCAAAAACTGAAAGTGGATCATCGGGGGTTAGTGTTAGGTTGTTTTTAAGGGTTTTTTGGTTGTTTTTTTTCAATTAGGGTTTGGGCAGCAAAAGAGCTAAATGCCCTTACAAATGCCCTTTTCAGGACAATGCCAATACAAATGCCCTTTTCAGGGCAATGGGTAGATTAGGTTTTTTAGATTTTTTTTTTTATTTTGTGGGTTTGAGGGGGTGGGGGTTTGTAATGTTAGTGGGTCTTTGTAAAAAAAAATTCAGGTTAAAGAGCTGTTTAACTTAGCACAATGCCCTACAGAAGGGCCTTTTAAGGGCTATTGGTAGTTTATTCTAGATTAGGTTTTTTATTTCTTTCATGTAACTGGCAAGTGTCCATGAGCTAGTGACGTATGGGATATACAATCCTACCAGGAGGGCAAAGTTAACCAAGCCCCAAAATGCCTATAAATACACCCCTCACCACACCCATAGTTCAGTTTTTACAAACTTTGCCTCCTATGGAGGTGGTGAAGTAAGTTTGTGCTAAGATTTCTACGTTGATATGCTCTTCTCAGCATTTTTTGAAGCCCGATTCCTCTCAGAGTACAGTGAATGTCAGAGTGATGTGAAGGAAGAATCACCTATTGAATGCAATGGTTTTCCTCATGGGGATCTATTTCATAGGTTCTCTGTTATTGGTCATAGAGATTCATCTCCTACCTCCCTTTTCAGATTGACAATATACTCTCATATTCCATTACCTCTACTGATAACCGTTTCAGTACTGGTTTGGCTATCTGCTATATGTGGATGGGTGTCTTTTGGTAAGTATGTTTTCATTTCTTAAGACACTCTCAGCTATGGTTTGGCACTTTATGTATTTATATAAAGTTCTAAATATATGTATTGTACTTATATTTGCCATGATTCAGGTTTTCAGTATATTTCCTTTTTGCAGACTGTCAGTTTCATATATGGGAAATGCTTTTTTATGAAAATGTATTTCTTTACAATAAATATACCGAATATCACAAAGAAAAAAATGTGAAATAAATGTGATAACAAAAATCATAAAAGGAAAACCAAATAAAGTTCTGAATCAAGGATATGTCTGTGTCCTCTGGATGAGTTTTTCAGCTTGTTAGCATTCCTCAGTGAGATCCCATAAAAAAGGAAACAGAAAATAGCAACATAGTGTGAATCTGTAACGGCACTTTGAGGAAGTAGTTGTTTTGTAACAAATGACTACTCACATTTGTTGGAGCTTTCGACTAAGCTCAAGGATATGCGCACTCCCACTTTATACTGATGGGAAAACAGTACACTAGGCAAAACTTGGATACAAATTTATTTTAAAATATATAAAAGCGTCACATAAGCCTTGATAACACCACAATGTAAGGGTACAAAAGCAGATATGCTGTAACAAATGCTTCAAATCGCCAAACTTGCAAAGAGGTAAATGGATCAGCAGGAGTGTGACCGCCGAAACCAAAACCTCTTTAGTAGCAAGACAATAGCGCTAAGCCCCCAGGTGTCCTGGCTAGTGTAGAGACGCGATAAAACTCAATATAGAACAGTTGTATTTCTTACCTGGTGTATAGTCTCTTTTTCAAATTGTCTGCCTTTTAAATTTGCAGGCAGAATTAGGCTCACGAGGGCGCAAAATGCCAAAGTTTATTGTGTCAGAGTTTTATCTACAATTATGCGGAACGGCTATGGGGGCGAAATTCGCCCCCTCGTATGCCAATTTATATGTGGGTTGGTGGGAACTCCAACACATCTATTCATATCAAAATCCATTCATACATGACACCGTGTTTTATAACAGATTTATTGATGACATGATTTTCATAATTGAGGACAGGGACCATGGGGGCATTTCCATTGCTCATTTTTTGGAATATTTGAATACTAATACTAACGAATTAAAATTTACAGGCGAGACCAATTCCAATACAGTCAACTTCTTGGATTTGACTTTGGAGGGAGTGGAGGAGGATGGAACCATTATATCAAGTACTTACAGAAAACCAACTGCTGGTAATACCATTTTACATGCTCAATCAGCACATCCTCCCCACCTGCTAAGGTCAATTCCAAAAAGTCAATTTTTAAGACTTAAGAGAAACACTAACAACGATGAAATTTATTCTAATCAATCCAATGAACTAAAAAAGAGATTGTTAGCCAGAGGTTACAACTCAAGTCTATTAGACAAGGCACAGGAAGATGCAAAAATGGATTGCACTTCAAAACAAATAAAATCATATAGATCTTTTTCAGAAAACGCAATAGTATTCAGTACCCCATTTTCTAATCAGTACAATGAAGTAGTTAAAATCCTAAAGAAACACATTCCAGTACTTAAAAATGATCCCTTAATATCAAACTCAGTGTCAAACTTTAAATTTGTTTCCAGAAAGCCAGAAACTTTGGGCTCAAAGTTGGCACCGAGTATGATACAGACCAGTAATTTGTCCTCCCCTACCTGGCTTCACTGTGGTAGAAGGGGAAATTACAGATGCCATAATTTCAACTGCAAAGCCTGTAAGTCGATCATTACAGGCAATAACTTCCATTCAAAAAGCACGCTAAAAACTTATGCAATCAACTTCTATGCCACCTGTAGAACCAAGTGGGTAGTTTATGTACTTAACTGCAATATTTGCCAACACCAATATGTGGGCCAAACCTCTCGTGAGTTTCGAGATAGAGTCAGGGAACATTTGAAAGATGTTGAAAATTTCAATAAAAACTCAGCAGTTGCCAAACACTTTAATGGTCTGCATTTAACTGGTGTTCCCAATTTTGGAGCGCAAATCATTGAAGTAGTTCACAGACCTACCAGAGGAGGGGACAGACATAAACTCCTTACAAAAAGGGAGTTATTCTGGATTCTAAAATTAGAAACCAGACACCCTAAGGGTATCAATCTGGAATGGGACATTTCTTACTTTATAGATTAATGCTAAAATATGCTATCTTTAATTTATATAATAATTACTATTAATAATTGCATATATGCATCTTTTTCTATTTTTGATGCTCTCCCTTTCCAGATTGACGATTGCTAATAAAACCAATAGCATACTTTTATATATATAAATTTATCATATATTATAGATTAGTATAACAACATCCCTTATTTTTCCATAACACCCATCATTTTCCAAATATGATCTAAATCTTGCTGATTGTATATTAATTATATACTTGTATAGCTCTAACATTGCCATCATGCCCTAATGCTTGCTAACAATATTTGAATATATCGTCCTAGGTTTAGTTTTTAGCTATGGATTTGTTCAGCTTACTGTTAATGAGGCATTTTTCACTTACAAAGTTTAAATATTTAATCAGCTATACAAGTTTGTAGACATGCATTTATATGTCTTTAATGTTTCTATTCATAACAGCCTGTTAGTATGCATACAAAGATTCTTTTGTACCTTCAATTTTATTACATTTGTTGATTTTAAAAATTTCCTAACATGCTGTCAGTGTTCTTTTCAGGGTGATGTCCGATTTTTGCAGTTACTGGCTGCTGATTGGACAGTGATCCCTTTAAGTACACTTCAGATATGTTTAGCAATAGTTCCTATGACTAAGCGCCACTAGGGGGCGCGAAACGCGTCAGGACTGCTATTCCTGCTTACCTGCACCTTGATGCAGCTTTTATATCTTGTTCAATAAAGATTCCTGGATTTTACTTTTGGCCCTGAGTGCTCAGATCTCTGTTATTTTTGGATTCTTTTATTGTGTCATTCTTGGCGCAAGATTTTTTGGCGCAAAGTTTTGTTCATTGACGCAAATTCGTCATTTCCGGCGTCTTAGTTGACGCCGAGTCCTTTACAAGGTTGCATCATCTATGATGCGAGTGTGACGTTTTTGGCACCAAATATTTTCATTATTTAAGACCCCATTCTTATTTGCCTCTTGCTTTTTTCTATGTCAAAGGGCTATGTTGTTTGCATTTTTTCCTATTCCTGAAACTGCCATATAAGGAAATTGATAATTTTGCTTTATATATATATATATATATATATATTTTTTTTTTTTTCTCTTTTGCAAGATGTCTCAATCTGATCCTGTCTCAGAATTCACTGTTGGATCCCAACTGCCTGATAACAGTTCTACCAAACCTAAGTGCATTTGTTGTAAACTTGTGGAGATTATACCTCCAGCTGTGGTTTGTAATAGTTGTCATGATAAACTTTTACATGCAGAAAATGTATCCATCAGTAGTAGTTCATTACCTGTTGCTGTTCCCTCAACATGTAATGTATAAGCTATACCTGTAAATTTAAAAGAATTTATTTCTGATTCTATTCAGAAGGCTTTGTCTGCCATCCCGCCTTCTAATAAACATAAAAGGTCATTTAAAACTTCTCATAGAGTTGATGAAATTTCAAATGACCAGCAACCTACTGATTTATCTTTCTCTGATGAGGATCTATCTGATTCAGAAGATCCTGCCTCAGATATTGACACTGACAAATCCTCTTATTTATTTAAAATGGAGTATATTCGTTCTTTATTAAAAGAAGTGTTGATTACATTGGATATGGAGGAAACTAGTCCTCTTGATATAAAAACTAGTAAACGTTTAAATTCTGTTTATAAACCTCCTGTGGTTATTCCAGAGGTTTTTCCAGTTCCTGATGCTATTTCTGATATGATTTTTAAAGAATGGAATAGGCCTGGTACTTCTTTTATTCCTTCTTCTAGGTTTAAAAAATTGTATCCTTTGCCAGCAGGTAGATTGGAGTTTTGGGAAAAGATCCCCAAAGTTGATGGGGCTATCTCCACTCTTGCTAAACGTACTACTATTCCTACGGAAGATAGTACTTCTTTTAAAGATCTTTTAGATAGGAAATTGAATCTTATTTAAGGAAAGCTTATTTATATTCAGGTCATCTTCTTAGGCCTGCAATTTCTTTGGCTGATGTTGTAGCTGCTTCAACTTTTTGGTTGGAAAAAAGTATTCATGATTTGTCTAGCATTGTTAAGTTGATTCAACATGCTAATAATTTAATTTGTGATGCCATTTTTGATATCATCAAAATTGATGTTAGATATATGTCTTTAGCTATTTTAGCTAGAAGAGCTTTGTGGCTCAAAACTTGGAATGCTGATATTACTTCTAAATCCAGATTGCTTTCTCTTTCTTTCCAAGGTAATAAATTATTTGATTCTCAGTTGGATTTAATAATTTCAACTGTCACTGGGGGGAAGGGAGTTTTTTTGCCTCAGGATAAAAAACTTAAAGGTAAATCTAAAGCTTCTAACCGTTTTAGTTCCTTTTGACATAATAAGGAACAGAAATCTAATCTTTCCCCAAAGGAATCTGTTTCCAATTGGAAGCCTTCCTCAAACTGGAATAAATCCAAGCCTTTTAAGAGATCAAAGCCAGCCCCCAAGTTCACATGAAGGTGCAGCCCTCATTCCAGCTCAGCTGGTAGGGGGCAGATTAAAATTCTTCAAATATGTTTGGAACAATTCATTCCAAAATCATTGGGTTCAGAGTATTGTCTCTCAGGGGTAAAGAATAGGATTCAGAGTAAGACCACTGTGAGAAATTTTTTTCTCTCATGCATTCCAGCGAACCCAGTAAAGGCTCAGGCTTTCCTGAAGTGTGTTTCAGGGGGTTATCAGGGGGTAATCATGCCAGTTCCATTTCAGTAACAGGGTCTGGGGTTTTATTCAAATCTATTCATTGTCCCAAAGAAAGAAAATTCATTCAGACCAGTTTTGGATATAAAAATTTTGAATCGATATGTAAGAGTACCAACTTTCAAGATGGTGACTATAAGGACTATTCTGACATTTTTTCAGCAAGGGCATTATATGTCCACAGTAGACTTACAGGATGCATATATTCATATTCCGATTCATCCGGATCACTATCAGTTCCTTAGATTCTCTTTTCTAGACACCCATTACCAATTTGTTGCTCTTCCTTTTGGCCTAGCAACAGCTCCAAGAATCTTTTCAAAGGGTCTCGGTGCCCTACTCTCTGTAATCAGAGAGTGGGGTATTGTGGTGTTTCCTTACTTGGACGATATCTTGGTTCTCGCTCAGTCTTTACGTTCTGTAGAATCTCATGTGAATCAACTAGTGTTGTTTCTTCAAAGACATGGTTGGAGGAACAATATACCAAAAAGTTCTTTGATTCCTCAGACAAAGGTAACCTTTTTAGGTTTCTAGATAGATTCAGTGTCCATGACTTTGTCTCTAACAGACAAGAAACGTTTGAAATTGGTTGAAGCCTGTCGGAACCTTCAGTCTCAGTCATTTCCTTCAGTAGCTATGTGCATGGAAGTTTTAAGTCTCATGACTGCAGCATCAGACGTGATCCCCTTTGCTCATTTTCATATGAAACCTCTCCAGCTTTATATGCTGAACCAATGGTGCAGGGATTATACAAGGATATCACAATTAATATCCTTAAATCCCAATGTATGACTTTCTCTGACTTGATGGTTAGATCCCCATCGTATAATTTTAGGGGCCTCTTTCGTTCATCCAACCTGGACTGTGATCACAACAGATGCGAGTCTTTCAGGTTGGGGAGTTGTTTGGGGAACTCTGACAGCACAAGGGGTTTGGAAATCTCAAGAGGCGAGATTACCAATCACCTAGATTATGAGTTTTGTGTTAGGAGGGGTGCGGTGCTAACAAGCAGTTTATGCTCACCGCTCACTTACAGACAACGCTAGTATTACGGGTTTTTAGAAACCCGGCATTAACTGCAAAAAAGTGAGCGAAGAACAAAATTTAGCTCCACATCTCACCTCAATACCAGCGCTGCTTAAGTTAGCGGTGAGCTGGTAAAACATGCTTGTGCACGATTTCCCATTATTATAGGAATCAAAGGGGAAGAGCCGGCTGTAAATAAAACCCTAACACCTGCAAAAAAGCAGCGTTCAGCTCCTAACGCAGCCCCATTGATTCCTATGGGGAAATACTTTTTATGTCTACACCTAACACCCTAACATGAACCCCCGAGTCTAAACACCCATAATCTTATACTTATTAACCCCTAATCTGCCACCCCCGACTTCGCCGACACCTGCATTATATTATTAACCCCTAATCTGCCGCTCCGGACACCGCCGCCACCTACATTATACTTATGAACCCTTAATCTGCTGCCCCCAACATCACTGAACCCTACATTATATTTATTAACCGCTAATCTGCCGCCCCCAATGTTCTGCCGCCCCCAATGTCGTCGCAACTGACCTACATTTATTAACCCCTAATCTGCCGCCCCCAACGTCACCGCTACTATAATAAAGTCTAATCCTAACCCTAACACCCCTAACTTAAATATAATTACAATAAATCTAAATAAAATTACTACAATTGGGGGGGCATGTCCGGGCTTAGGCTGAAGATGGCCACAAAACTGAGAGCTCTGGCAGTCTAAATTACATTCCGCCATGTAATAAAATATTCAGATGCCATCAAGCTTAAAATCTTAAACCACCAGAAAGGGAATAGTTCCTGGCTAAGGCAATATCTTTTTTTGTGCAACCTCAGGGTCTCTCAGACCGGACTGCTGGGGTTTATTCTTGGTGGCCTCCACGGAGGGAATCCTCAGCACCCCCCGGGAAACCGGGTATATGGAGAAAGTTGTAAAATCTCCTTCTACACTACCCAGACAGAGAATAATCGCATATCATGGAGGAGGACCTCTGCTACATGATTCAAGCCCTGTTTGCAAAAGCCGACCTGCAGATAAGCCGCAGATTTGATCGCCTCATGGCACTGTCAGGCGCCCTTGCAGAGACATTTTCTGGGCCTCCTAAAGTGGTGCCGATAATATCAAATATGCAGCGAGGCGCAGATAAGCAGCGGGATGAGAACGTGTACACCAGAGCTGCTTTTTTGGAAAGGGAAAGAAGTGAAACCAACCCTGAAGAGGTCAACTTGGGAGGAGATGGTGAGGAAGTTGGAGCTCCCCTAGATCATTGCTTGCCTGAGGGGATGAGTGTGACGGCAGGAGTTAACCCCAACGGGCAAACACTAAGGGAGACATGGAGCGGTTATCTCGCTGAGGAGCTCCAGGTCATTGTTGCTTACCGGGTCACATGGAGGAGAGCGGCCGGCTCCCTAGTGATTGGTTCTTCCGGTGAGATCTTAGTGCGGGTAGCCCCCTGTTGTCCTGTCTTCTTGAAATTTTATGGTGTTCCGGGAGGTGCTCTGGACTGGGACAGCCGTGTCAGAGTCGGGGTCGGTTGAAGACCTTGCTATATGGGGGATATGTGGAGGGCCAGGGGATGGTCGTATCATCAGAAGGCTCCAGGTATCCTAATACCCCTGTGAAAGTCGGCCCCGAGTGTAGTGGAAACCCTATACCGGAGGGCTTGATATAATACCCTGCCTTTGTTTTAGACTCGGCACTTTGATGAAGATTGTGAGGTCTGAAGTTAAGGCCCAGGACGCTATGAATTGCATAGTGGGACTTCCACACTCCATAATGCAAATTTACATGCTTTGGGAAATGCTCTATATAATTGTGTATTTATATAATTAAGCCTCTGCTTGGGTGAACATGCATGTATGGGTGTCCTTTATAAAATGCGGATGACTGGTTAGTGATTAGGAAAAAGGATCTAAGTGCAGCATGTTGTATGATTTTGGAGCTACACACTTAAAGCAGAGGAATGATGTGAGGTACTGATTTATATTTGTGCCCTATCCAACTTTTTGTGCACCGTTTTCCCATAATGTGTACTATGAGGCTGTGCTAACTCATATATAGCTCCACAAATAGTGTCTGTTACAGTGGGAATGCTAGCCCGGATAGGCGACATAATATGTGACGTTTTAAAGTTTTTTCACCCTGCACTTATGTTGAGGTTTGCACATGACTGTAGTTATATAATTACCTATTATGGTATGCGTGTTGTTTAGTGTGATGACTTTTATAATGACCCGCATTTAATTGTATAATATTTGAGATTTCTAATGTATTTCATTGATATAAAACATGAGGGTTATGTTATGCTATATTTATGTATAGGGGTTGTTATAACTGCTGCATATATCAAATTAAGGTGCAGGCCTGAAGGGGGCCTGCGTTGCCCAAATCCCCTCAGACTAGAAAGTTATTTGATCTCTGTGAATTTGAGGCCCTATAAAGGCCTATAGTAATTTAACGGATGCACTGAGAAGTGTACCATTACACCCTACTATGGTATCCCCCAGCATTTACTATTACTTGCATTTATCGCCTATGGTCCATATGAGGCCATCATTGTTTAAATGGGGTATAATATATCTTAATTTTTATGTATTTAGGGGAATTTCTTGTATGTCATTAGTTTCATGGGTGTATTGCAGGCCCAAGAGTGGCCTTGATAACATTCCCCCCCACTCCCCACCCCCTCTGTGCATTGTATATCCGTGGTCTGAGATTGGCCACTATTTTCTAGCTGGGGTGTTTCTTAGGTTTAATCTGTTTGTTATATTCTGGGGGGTCTCCTATTCTATTTTGGTATTTAAAAGAAAAATGAGGTTCTTGTGTTGTTTGCACCTTCAATTCCAGGTATCTTCTATGAGGCACAGCTTATAAAAATAGGAATGAGATAGTTATAGCGTGCCTTCACCATAGGAAGGCTTGGAGCACTTTCAGTTCATGGATTGGATCGTGAGTTGATACTTAAATATGTTGTAAGCTCATCTGACCTTTTTTTTTTTTTTTTTTTTTGCTTATTGGATGATTTTTTGTATTGTGCAAACCTGTTATTATACATGCTTATAAACCTCAATAAAAAAAAAAAAATTACTACAATTACCTAAATAATTCATATTTAAAACAAAATACTTACCTATAAAATAAACCCTAAGCTAGCTACAATATAACTAATAGTTACATTGTAGCTAGCTTAGGGTTTATTTTTATTTTACAGGCAACTTTGTATTTATTTTAACTAGGTACAATAGTTATTAAATAGTTATTAACTATTTAATAACTACCTAGTTAAAATAAAGACAAATGTACCTGTAAAATAAAAGTAACCTTAGTTACACTAACACCTAACACTACACTATAATTAAATAAATTACCTAAATTAAATACAATTAATTACAATTAAATAAAATTATCTAAAGTAAAAAAAAAAAACACTAAATTACTGAAAATAATAAAATAATTACAAGATTTTTAAACTAATTACACCTACTCTAATCCCCCAAACAAAATAAAAAAGCCCCAAAATAAAAAAAGCCCTACCCTACACTAAATTACATTAAAACCCATCAACCACACAACCAACCCTACCCTAAAACCCACCCAATCCCCCCTTAAAAAAACCTAACACTAACCCCTTGAAGATCATCCTACCGTGAGACGTCTTCACCCAACTGGGCAGAAGTGGTCCTCCAGACAGGCAGAAGTCTTCATCCAAGCCGGGCAGAAGAGGTCCTCCAGATGGGCAGAAGTCTTCATCCAGACGGCATCTTCTATCTTCATCCATCCGGCGCGGAGCGGGTCCATCTTCAAGACATCCAACGCGGAACATCCTCTTGAAACGATGGCCGACGACTGAATGAAGGTTCCTTTAAATGATGTCATCCAAGATGGCGTCCCTTCAATTCCGATTGGCTGATAGAATTCTATTAGCCAATCGGAATTAAGGTAGAAAAAATCCTATTGGCTGATGCAATCAGCCAATAGGATTGAGCTCACATTCTATTGGCTGAATAAAAGTTGCCTGTAAAATAAAAATAAACCCTAAGCTAGCTGCAATGTAACTATTAGTTATATTGTAGCTAGCTTAGGTTTTTTTTTTTATAGGCAAGTATTTAGTTTTAAATAGGAATAGTTTAGGTAATTGTAGTAATTTTATTTAGATTTATTGTAATTATATTTAAGTTAGGGGTGTTAGGGTTAGACTTAGGTTTAGGGGTTAATACATTTAATATAGTGGTGGCGATGTTGTGGGCGGCAGATTAGGGGTTAATAAATGTAGGTAGGTGGCGGCGATGTTATGGACGGCAGATTAGGGGTTAATAATATTTAACGTGTGCAGCGGTTTAGGGGTTAATATATTTATTATAGTGGTGGCGATGTCCGGTTCGGCAGATTAGGGGTTAAAATTTTATTTTATAGTTTGCAATGTGGGGGGGCCTCGGTTTAGAGGTTAATAGGTAGTTTATGGGTGTTAGTGTACTTTTTAGCTCTTTAGTTAAGAATTTTATGCTACGGCATTGTAGTGTAAAACTCTTAACTACTGACTTTCAAATGCGGTACCAGGCTTGACATGAGAGGGTCTCGTAATACCGGCGCTATGCAAGTCCCATTGAAAATATAGGATACACAATTGACGTAAGTGGAATTGCGGTATTTTCGAGTCTGGCCAAAAAAGTGAGCGGTAAACCTGTACCTCCAAGACTCGTAATACCAGCGGGCGTTAAAAAGCAGCGTTGGGATATCTCAATCTGCTTTTAACCCTAACGCAATACTCATAATCTAGCCAAATATTTTGGAACTCTGTGCAATTCTCAGGGCTCTTCAGTTTTGGCCTCTGTTGAAGAGAGAGCTGTTCATTTGTTTTCAGACAGACAATATCACAACTGTGGCATATGTCAATCATCAGGGTAGGACTCACAGTCCTCAAGCTATGAAAGAAGTATCTTGAATACTTGTTTGGGCGGAATCCAGCTCCTGTCTAATTTCTGCGGTTCATATCCCAGGTATAGACAATTGGGAAGCAGATTATCTCAGTCGTCAGACTTTACATCTGGGAGAATGGTCTCTTCACCCAGATGTGTTTTCTCAAATTATTCAGATGTGGGGGTTTCCAGAAATAGATCTGATGGCTTCTCATCTAAACAAGAAACTTCCCAGGTACCTGTCTAGGTCCAGGTATCCTTAGGCGGAAGCAGTGGATGCATTGACACTTCCTTGGTGTTATCAACCTGCTTATATTTTCCCTCCTCTAGTTCTTCTTCCAAGAGTAATCTCCAAAATCATCATGGAGCAATCATTTGTGCTGCTGGTGGCTCCAGCATGGCCTCACAGGTTTTGGTATGCGGATCTTGTTCAGATGTCCAGTTGCCAACCTTGGCCACTTCCATTAAGGCCAGACCTTTTATCTCAAGGTCCGTTTTTCCATCAGGATCTCAAATCATTAAATTTGAAGGTATGGAAATTGAATGCTTAGTGGTTAGTCATAGAGGTTTCTCTGACTCAGTGATTAATACTATGTTGCAGGTTTGTAAATCTGTTTCTAGAAATATTTATTATCGAGTTTGGAAGACTTATATTTCATGGTGTTCTACTCATAAATTCTCCTGGCATTCTTTTAGAAATCCTAGAATTTTACAGTTTCTTCAGAATGGTTTGGATAAAGGTTTGTCTGCAAGTTCCTTGAAAGGACAAATCTCTGCTCTTTCTGTTTTATTCCACAGGAAAACTGCTAAACTTCTTGATATTAATTGTTTTGTACAGGCTTTGGTTCATATCAAGCCTGTCATTAAATCAATTTCTCCTCCTTGGAGTCTTAATTTGGTTTTGAAGGCTTTACAGGCTCCTCCATTTGAGCCTATGCATTCTTTGCACATTAAACTACTTTCCTGGAAAGTGTTGTTCCTTTTGGTTATCTCTTCTGCTAGAAGAGTTTCTGAATTATCTGCTGTCTCTTGTGAATCTCCTTTTCACATTCATTTAAATCTTACCTAAGGTTGTGAATTCAACATTAATAGATAACTTGTTGTCCCTTCTTTGTGTCCTAATCCTAAGAATTCTTTGGAGAGATCTTTACATTCTTTAGATGTGATGAGAGCTCTGAAATATTATGTTGAAGCCACTAAAGATTTCAGGAAGACTTCTCGTCTATTCGTTATCTTTTCTGGTTCCTGGAAAGGTCAGAAGGCTTCTACCATTTCTTTGGCATTGTGGTTAAAGCTTTTGATTCATGAAGCTTATTTGGAGTCGGGTAAAGCCCTGCCTCAGAGAATTACAGCTCATTCTACTAGATCAGTTTCTACTTCTTGGGCTTTTAAGAATGAAGCTACGGTTGATCAGATTTGCAAAGCAGCATCTTGGTCTTCTTTGCATAGATTTACTAAATTCTACCATTTTGATGTGTTTTTGGTAGGAAAGTTCTTCGGGCAGCTGTTTCAGTTTGATTCTTCTGCTTATGATTTAAGTTTTTATTTTTATTTTTTGAGAATAAACTTATATTTGGGTTGTGATTTTATTTTTTTCAGTGAAATTGCTGTTTTTATTGTGTCCCTCCCTCTCTAGTGACTCTTGCGTGGAGATCCACATCTTGGGTATTGCTATCCCAAACGTCACTAGCTCATGGACTCTTGCCAATTACATGAAAGAAAACATAATTTATGTAAGAACTTACCTGATAAATTCATTTCTTTCATATTGGCAAGAGTCCATGAGGCCCACTCTTTTTTATGGTGGTTATGATTTTTTTTTATAAAGCACAATTATTTCCAAATTCCTTTGTTGATGCTTTTTACTCCTTTCTTTATCACCCCACTTCTTGGCTATTCATTAAACTGAATCGTGGGTGTGGCGAGGGGTGTATTTATAGGCATTTTGGGGTTTGGGAAACTTTGCCCCTCCTGGTAGGATTGTATATCTCATTCGTCACTAGCTCATGAACTCTTGCCAATATGAAAGAAATGAATTTATCAGGTAATTACATAAATTATGTTTTTTGGGTGTTTTTTTTTTTTTAAATGGGTATTAGAATATGAATATTTTTTATTATTTTTGATCATTTGTTTGTTATTTTGTGTAATGTATTTTTTTTCGTTTTGGGGTGGGTTTTTATTTCTAGTTTAGGGCTTGGGCAGTAAAAGAGCTAAATGCCCTTTTAAGGGCAATGCACATACAAATGCCCTTTACAGGGCAATAGGTAGATTGTTTTACTTTATTTTTATTTTGTGGGTTTTGGGGGTTTATATAATCTTAGGGGGTGTTTGTTTTGTTTTGTAGCAAAAGAGCTGTTAACTTTAGTACAATACTCTACAAAAGGCCCTTTTAAGGACCCCCAAAAGGCCCTTTTAAGGGCCCTTGGTAGTTTATTATAGATTAGGTTTTTTTATTTTGGGGTGTTTTGTTTTTTTGTATAGGGTATTAGAATAGGAATACTTTTTATTGTTTTGGATAATTTCGTTTGTTGTTTTTTGTAATGGTAGTTTTTTTTTGTAATTTTAGGGTTTTTTATTTTTTGTAATGTTAGGTTTTTGTGTACGGCAGCTTAGGTTTTATTCACAGGTAAGTTTGTATTTATTTTAGCTAGGTAGTTAGTAGATCGTTAATAACTATTTACTAACTAGTCTACCTAGTTAAAATAAATGCAAGTTTACCTGTGAAATAAAAATAAAACCTAAGCTAGCTACAATATAACTATAGGTATTAATTAGTTAATAATTGTAACTTTAGTTTAGCCCTATTTTAATTATGTTAAAGTTAGGGGGTGTTAGGTTTAGGGTTAGGGTTACGTTAGGGTTAGGTTCAGGGGTTAATATAGGTTAATTTAGGTTGTTGTGATGTGGGGGGCTGGCGGTTTAGGGGTTAATAGGTTAATTTAGTGGTAGTGATGTGGGAGGCCAGAGGTTTAGGGGTTAATACCATTATTTAGTAGCGGCAATGTCGGGGAGCAGCAAAATAGGGGTTAATAATTTTAATAAAGTGTGGGCAATGTTGGGGTGCGGCGGAATAGGGGTTAATAACTTTAGTATAGTGGCAGCGATATCGGGAGTAGCAGATTAGGGGTTAATAGATATATTTAGGTGGCGATATCGGGGGTGGTAGATTAGGCGTTAATAAAATTATGTAGGTGTTGGCGATATCGGGGGCAGCAGATTAGCGGTGTTTAGACGTGGGGTTTATGTTAGGGTGTTATTTTTAAACGTTAGTTTTTTTTCCCCACAGACATCAATGGGGCTGCTTTACGGAGCTTTTCATTCCGCAATTGCAGGTGTTAGTTTTTTTTCTGACCCGCTCTCCCTTTTGTGTGTCTATGGGGAAAGTGTGCACAAGCACATCAAAACAGAGCTTGGATTGTGTGTGGTATGGAGCGCAACGCTCCCATATCGCACGCACAAGCCAACAAAACTTGTAATGGCAGCGATATGGAGGGTGAAATAACCCAACTTTTGTTGCGTTCGTTAATTTCCCTATGGCGCACATAACTTGTAATCTAGCTGAATGTTTTTACTATATAACATAAAATCTATGGTAAACATTTTTTTTTCCAAAAAAAAAAAAGACAGTAGAAAAAAAGGAGATTCATGCAAGGCTCAGCGGGTACAAGGTTGTTCTGGCCTAAAGGATTCACAGTCTAGAATGATTGAAAGGGCAAAGAACAGAAGATGATAGATCAACACACACTGTCAAGTAAAGTGAGATAAAGTGGTGTGTACATAATTACAAGGCACACCAGAGACAAATGGCAGCTCTAGTCAATGGCTACAATATTATGTTTGTCTTGAAGAGTAGGTCGTATGCTTACATGCCAATTGTTTATTTGGAATGTAAAAATGGTACAAAATTTGATCTTGCTGTCTAAAATTCCTCTGTTAAAGAATGTGATATTAGTTTATTTACAAAGCAGTACCATTAGAATAAAACATTTACAGATAATGTGTTTGTGTATTTATGCATTCATTGAATTTGTATACAATGAGTATTATTCATTTGTCATGTAAAATTCACTGCTAATTTTAACAGCAAATTTAGAATTTTTGATTTACTTCTAATCTTCTGACTCATTTATGTTTGAATTATAGGCTTTTAAACCTTGTTAGTTAATTCAACAAAACAAAAGGAATTTTATGTCGATAAAACATTTTCTAATGAAATGTGTTGCAATTTATTTTTACAGATGTGCTTATAAAATGCTGTAGACTCATTTCATATATAATCATGTAACCATAGCTTTATTATTAAAGGGACAGTGTACACAAATTTTGATATAACTGCATGTAATAGACACTACTGTAAAGAAGAAAATGCACAGATGCTGATCTAAAAATCCAGTATAAAACCTTTTAAAAACTTACCTAGAAGCTCCCAGTTTAGCACTGTTGATGAGGTTAGGCTTGGACACCCAGTGAAAGGGGCTTGGAAAACAAGAAGAGCAGACACTTCCCTGCATATGAAAAGACATAATATAAACAGAAGCCAGCAGTTGTCTGTAAGTGTACATATACATCTGACACTGTGGGGCTTGTTTAGGAATCTTAAAATCATCACAATGTTATAAAAAAAATAAGCAAAACTATACATTGTTACAAAAACACTCACAGATGCGCTATAGTGCCTTTAAAAATTATTCACCCTCCTTGGCGTTGTCCCTATTTTGTTGCATTACAACCTGGAATTAAAATTGATTTTCATTTGGATTTCATGTAATGGACATACGCAAAATAGTCCAAATTTGTGAAGGGAAGAAGAAAATACAAGAAAATAACTTGTTTTAAAAAAAATAAAAAACTGAAAAGTGGTGCATATGTATTTCCCCATTTGCTATGAAGCCTCTAAATAAGATCTGATGCAACCAATTACTTTCATAAGTCACATAAATAGTTAAATAAAGTCCTGTGCGCAATCTAAGTGTCACATGATCTCAGTATATATAAACCTGTTCTGAAAGGCCCCAGAGTCTGCAATACCGCTGAGCAAGGGGCATCACCAAGCAAGCTGCACCATGGACTAAGGAGCTCTCCAAACAGGTCATAGACAAAGTTATGGAAAAGTACAGATGGTTGGGATTAAAAAAATATCCAAAACTTTGAACTTCCCATGGAGCACCATTAAATCCATTAATAAAAATGGAAAGAATATGGCACCACAGCAAACCTGTCAAGAGAGGGCCTCCCAACAAAACCCACAGACCAGGCAAGGAGGGCATTAATCTGAGAGGCAACAAAGGGACCAAAGAATACCCTGAAGGAGCTGCAAAGCTCCACAGCGGAGATTGAAGTATCTGTCCATAGGACCACTTTAAGCCGTACACTCCACAGAACTGGAACTTACAGAATAGTGGCCATTGCTTAAAGAAAAAAATAAGCAAACATATTTGCTATTTGCCAAAAGGCATGTGGGAGACTCCCCAAACCTATGGAAGAAGGTCAGATGAGACTAAAATGTAGCTTTTTGGCAATCAAGGAAAACACTATGGCCTAGATTTAGAGTTCGGCGGTAAAAGGGCTGTTAACGCTCCGCGGGTTTTTTTCTGGCCGCACCATAAATTTAACTCTGGTATCGAGAGTTCAAACAAATGCTGCGTTAGGCTCCAAAAAAGGAGCGTAGAGCATTTTTACCGCAAATGCAACTCTCGATACCAGAGTTGCTTACGGACACGGCCGGCATAAAAAACGTGCTCGTGCACGATTCTCCCATAGGAAACAATGGGGCTGTTTGAGCTGAAAAAAAACCTAACACCTGCAAAAAAGCAGCGTTCAGCTCCTAACGCAGCCCCATTGTTTCCTATGGGGAAACACCTCCTAAGTCTGCACCTAACACCCTAACATGTACCCCGAGTCTAAACACCCCTAACCTTACACTTATTAACTCCTAATCTGCCGCCCCCGCTATCGCTGACCCCTGCATTACACTTTTAACCCCTAATCTGCCGCTCCGTAAACCGCCGCCACCTACGTTATCCCTATGTACCCCTAATCTGCTGCCCTAACATCGCCGACCCCTATGTTATATTTATTAACCCCTAATCTGCCCCCCACAACGTCGCCGACACCTGCCTACACTTATTAACCCCTAATCTGCCGAGCGGACCTGAGCGCTACTATAATAAAGTTATTAACCCCTAATCCGCCTCACTAACCCTATCATAAATAGTATTAACCCCTAATCTGCCCTCCCTAACATCGCCGACACCTACCTTCAATTATTAACCCCTAATCTGCCGACCGGAGCTCACCGCTATTCTAATAAATGTATTAACCCCTAAAGCTAAGTCTAACCCTAACACTAACACCCCCCTAAGTTAAATATAATTTTTATCTAACGAAATAAATTAACTCTTATTAAATAAATGATTCCTATTTAAAGCTAAATACTTACCTGTAAAATAAATCCTAATATAGCTACAATATAAATTATAATTATATTATAGCTATTTTAGGATTAATATTTATTTTACAGGCAACTTTGTAATTATTTTAACCAGGTACAATAGCTATTAAATAGTTAAGAACTATTTAATAGTTACCTAGTTAAAATAATAACAAATTTACCTGTAAAATAAATCCTAACCTAAGATATAATTAAACCTAACACTACCCTATCAATAAAATAATTAAATAAACTACCTACAATTACCTACAATTAACCTAACACTACACTATCAATAAATTAATTAAACACAATTCCTACAAATAAATAAAATTAAATAAACTATCTAAAGTACAAAAAATAAAAAAGAACTAAGTTACAGAAAATAATAAAATATTTACAAACATAAGAAAAATATTACAACAATTTTAAACTAATTACACCTACTCTAAGCCCCCTAATAAAATAACAAAGCCCCCCAAAATAAAAAATTCCCTACCCTATTCTAAAATACAAATATTACAAGCTCTTTTACCTTACCAGCCCTGAACAGGGCCCTTTGCGGGGCATGCCCCAAGAATTTCAGCTCTTTTGCCTTTAAAAAAAAAACATACAATACCCCCCCCCCCCAACATTACAACCCACCACCCACATACCCCTAATCTAACCCAAACCCCCCTTAAATAAACCTAACACTACCCCCCTGATGATCTTCCTACCTTGTCTTCACCATGCCAGGTTCACCGATCCGTCCTGGCTCCAAGATCTTCATCCAACCCAAGCGGGGGCTAGACATCCACTGAAGAAGTCCAGAAGAGGGTCCAAAGTCTTCCTCCTATCCGGCAAGAAGAGGACATCCGGACCAGCAAACATCTTCTCCAAGCGGCATCTTCTATCTTCTTCCATCCGATGACGACCGGCTCCATCTTGAAGACCTCCAGCGCGGATCCATCCTCTTCTTCCGACGACTAGACGACGAATGACGGTTCCTTTAAGGGACGTCATCCAAGATGGCGTCCCTCGAATTCCGATTGGCTGATAGGATTCTATCAGCCAATCGGAATTAAGGTAGGAATTTTCTGATTGGCTGATGGAATCAGCCAATCAGAATATAGTTCAATCCGATTGGCTGATCCAATCAGCCAATCAGATTGAGCTCGCATTCTATTGGCTGATCGGAACAGCCAATAGAATGCGAGCTCAATCTGATTGGCTGATTGGATCAGCCAATCGGATTGAACTATATTCTGATTGGCTGATTCCATCAGCCAATCAGAAAATTCCTACCTTAATTCCGATTGGCTGATAGAATCCTATCAGCCAATCGGAATTCGAGGGACGCCATCTTGGATGACGTCCCTTAAAGGAACCGTCATTCGTCGTCTAGTCGTCGGAAGAAGAGGATGGATCCACGCTGGAGGTCTTCAAGATGGAGCCGGTCGTCATCGGATGGAAGAAGATAGAAGATGCCGCTTGGAGAAGATGTTTGCCGGTCCGGATGTCCTCTTCTTGCCGGATAGGAGGAAGACTTTGGACCCTCTTCTGGACTTCTTCAGTGGATGTCTAGCCCCCGCTTGGGTTGGATGAAGATCTTGGAGCCAGGACGGATCGGTGAACCTGGCATGGTGAAGACAAGGTAGGAAGATCATCAGGGGGGTAGTGTTAGGTTTATTTAAGGGGGGTTTGGGTTAGATTAGGGGTATGTGGGTGGTGGGTTGTAATGTTGGGGGGGGGGGTATTGTATGTTTTTTTTTACAGGCAAAAGAGCTGAAATTCTTGGGGCATGCCCCGCAAAGGGCCCTGTTCAGGGCTGGTAAGGTAAAAGAGCTTGTAATATTTGTATTTTAGAATAGGGTAGGGAATTTTTTATTTTGGGGGGCTTTGTTATTTTATTAGGGGGCTTAGAGTAGGTGTAATTAGTTTAAAATTGTTGTAATATTTTTCTTATGTTTGTAAATATTTTATTATTTTCTGTAACTTAGTTCTTTTTTATTTTTTGTACTTTAGATAGTTTATTTAATTTTATTTATTTGTAGCAATTGTGTTTAATTAATTTATTGATAGTGTAGTGTTAGGTTAATTGTAGGTAATTGTAGGTAGTTTATTTAATTATTTTATTGATAGGGTAGTGTTAGGTTTAATTATATCTTAGGTTAGGATTTATTTTACAGGTAAATTTGTTATTATTTTAACTAGGTAACTATTAAATAGTTCTTAACTATTTAATAGCTATTGTACCTGGTTAAAATAATTACAAAGTTGCCTGTAAAATAAATATTAATCCTAAAATAGCTATAATATAATTATAATTTATATTGTAGCTATATTAGGATTTATTTTACAGGTAAGTATTTAGCTTTAAATAGGAATCATTTATTTAATAAGAGTTAATTTATTTCGTTAGATAAAAATTATATTTAACTTAGGGGGGTGTTAGTGTTAGGGTTAGACTTAGCTTTAGGGGTTAATACATTTATTAGAATAGCGGTGAGCTCCGGTCGGCAGATTAGGGGTTAATAATTGAAGTTAGGTGTCGGCGATGTTAGGGAGGGCAGATTAGGGGTTAATACTATTTATGATAGGGTTAGTGAGGCGGATTAGGGGTTAATAACTTTATTATAGTAGCGCTCAGGTCCGCTCGGCAGATTAGGGGTTAATAAGTGTAGGTAGGTGTCGGCGACGTTGTGGGGGGCAGATTAGGGGTTAATAAATATAACATAGGGGTCGGCGATGTTAGGGGTAGCAGATTAGGGGTACATAGGGATAACGTAGGTGGCGGCGATTTGCGGTCGGAAGATTAGGGGTTAATTATTTTAAGTAGCTTGCGGCGACGTTGTGGGGGGCAAGTTAGGGGTTAATAGATATAATACAGGGGTCGGCGGTGTTAGGGGCAGCAGATTAGGGGTACATAAGTATAACGTAGGTGGCGGTCGGCAGATTAGGGGTTAAAAATTTTAATCGAGTGGCGGCGATGTGGGGGGACCTCGGTTTAGGGGTACATAGGTAGTTTATGGGTGTTAGTGTACTTTAGGGTACAGTAGTTAAGAGCTTTATAAACCGGCGTTAGCCAGAAAGCTCTTAACTCCTGCTATTTTCAGGCGGCTGGAATCTTGTCGTTAGAGCTCTAACACTCACTGCAGAAACGACTCTAAATACCGGCGTTAGGAAGATCCCATTGAAAAGATAGGCTACGCAAATGGCGTAGGGGGATCTGCGGTATGGAAAAGTCGCGGCTGTAAAGTGAGCGTTAGACCCTTTAATCACTGACTCCAAATACCAGCGGGCGCCCAAAACCAGCGTTAGGAGCCTCTAACGCTGGTTTTGACGGCTACCGCCGAACTCTAAATCTAGGCCTTAGTCTGCAATATTTTGGGTATGTTTTTCATCGGCAGGGACTGGGAAATTGGTCAGAATTGAAGGAATAATGGATGGCACTAAATACAGGGAAATTCTTGAGGGAAACCTGTTTCATTCTTCCAGAGATTTGAGACTTGTTCTGAGGTTCACCTTCTAGCAGGACAATGGCCCTAAGCATACTGATAAAGCAAAACTCAAGTGGTTTAAGGGGAAAATTTTAATGTCTTTGATTGGCCTAGTCAAAGCCCAGACCTCAATCCAATTGAGAATCTGTGGTAAAGATTGCTGTACACCAGCGTAACCATTCCAACTTAAAGGGGCTGGAGCCATTTTGACTTGAAGAATGGGCAAAAATCCCAGTGGCTATATGTGCCAGGCTTATAGAGACATACCCCAAGCAATTTGCACCTGTAATTGGTGTAAAAAGTGGATCTACAAAGTATTGACTTTGGGAGGGGGGGGGGAATAGTTATGCAAGCTCAAGTTTTCTGGTTCTTTTTTTGTCATATTTCTTGTTTGTTTCACAATAAATATATTAGCATCTTCAATGTGGTATGCATGTTGTGTAAATCAAATGATATAACCCCCCCAAAAAATCCATTCTAATTCATGGTTGTAATGTAACAAAATAGGGAAAATGCCAAGGGGTGAATACTTTTGAAAGGCACTGTATATAAATGGATCATCTAACTTTAAACGATATCTAAAAATATAGTATTTGCAAGCATATTCCCATATGCTTATCTGTATGGAGCCTATTGTATTGCTATTACAAAAGTGCTGAGTTATGTGTTGCATGGCTATTACAGGTTGAAAATAAACTCGTAAATGTGTTCACTCGAGTGTAAACTAAATTAACTCATGCCGGGTTTGCATGGCTGAAAATTTCATAGTGGGCCATATATTTTTAATGGGTAATGCAGAAAGTGCTATTAGCGCGATCTTTGGACTTCATTTATCAAGCTGTGAAAGCAGCTTCGGAAACCCAGAGTTTCAGACTTGTGTCTTAAGACCACTACTATTTAACCTCTCCACAACCTAGTGAAGATCTAATTGAATGATTGACAGCCCCAGCTCTCTCGCGATTGGCTGAGTGTGAGGAGGGGGCAGCATTGCACAAGCATACACATAACCTCAAGACTGCGTGGACATGGTTCCATACAACGAAGCTTGACTGTCCGCCAGTTGATAAATGGAACCCATGGCACTCATATTACAAGTGGTGAGTTATGTGTTGTATACAAAATACAAAATACTGCTTTTAAATTAAGTGCTTTTCGAGACCTGAAGTAGTCTGGTTTTGCATGTACAGTATGTCATTTTCTGTCAATCTATTCAGTGCATTGTGCATTTTGAAAAGAACTTGCTTGTTTTCATTTTACAAGATAAAACATTATATAATCCATATACTGTATCTGTATTTGTATGGGTACAGATGTATGGAAGATAAATGGACAATTCTAGGAGTTTCTTCTTAAGTTGTCTTTTATTTATTTTTTTAATCAGATTACATTTTCCTTTTAAGAAGTGTTAAAAGAGTGCATAGCAGAACAATAATGGTAAATTATAAAGTGATATAGCAGCAAAAAGGAAGTAGACTCGCTGAGTTGATCATTAAAAAGAATGACAACAGCCACCCAAAAGTGTTTAGGAGAGATGCACAGCACAAAGCGCCTTATTTATCATTAAAAAAACTCCAAATTTCACGTTTTATTCATATTATAATTTATTTTTTTGTTTTTTTGTTTAAATACAATTGTTGAAACTACACTTGGCCATGTATTACAATATTTATACAAACCTATATTACTTTCATTTGTAATTAAATAAACTAATATCTATAATTTAATTAATAATGCATATTTTTTGTACTCCTGTGTAAGAAAACTTACACCTAGATTTAGAGTTTTGTGGCCAAAGGGGTGCGTTAGCTACTCGTCTTTTTTTTCTAGCGCTGCTTCTAAACAACACTGGTATTTAGAGTTCTCTGAAGGGCTGCGTTAGGCTCCAAAAAGGGAGCGTACAGGCATATTTACCGCCACTTCAACTCTCAATACCAGCGTTGCTTACGGTAGCGGCTAGCTGGAAAAACGTGCTCGTGCAGAATTCCCCCATAGGAAACAATGGGGCATTTTGGGCTGAAAAAAAAACTAACACCTGCCAAAAAGCTGCGTTCAGCTCCTAACGCAGCCCCATTGTTTCCTATGGGGAAACACTTTCTAAGTCTGCACCTAACACCCTAACATGAACCCCGAGTCTAAACACCCCTAACCTTACACTTATTAACCCCTAATCTGCCGCACCCGCTATCGCTGACACCTGCATCATATTATTAACCCCTAATCTGCTGCTCCGTACACTGCCGCAACCTACATTATCCCTTTCTACCCCTAATCTGCTGTTCCTAACATCGCCGATACCTACATAATATTTATTAACCCCTAATCTGCCCCCCCACGTTGCCGCTACTTTACCTACACTTATTAACCCCTAAACTGCCGACCGGACCTCGTCGCTACTCTAATAAATGCATTAACCCCTAAAGCTAAGTCTAACCCTAACACCCCCCTAAGTTAAATATAATTTTAATCTAACAAAATAAATTAAATATTATTAACTAAAGTATTCCTATTTAAAGCTAAATACTTACCTGTAAAATAAACCCTAATATAGCTACAATATAACGAATAATTATATTGTAGCTATTTTAGGATTTATTTTTATTTTACAGGCAACTTTGTATTTATTTTAACTAGGTACAATAGCTATTAAATAGTTATTAACTATTTAATAGCTACCTAGTTAAAATAATTACCAAATTACCTGTAAAATAAATCCTAACCTAAGTTACAATTAAACACTACACTATAATTAAATAAATTAAATAAATTACCTACAATTACCTACAATTAAATAAACTAAACTAAATTACAAATAAAATAACAAAGCCCCCCCCTCAAAAAAAAAAATCCCCTACCCTAATCTAAATTAAAATAATTAACAGCTCTATTACCAGCCCTTAAAAGGGCTTTTTGCAGGGCATGCTCCAAAGTAATCAGCTCTTTTGCCTTTAAAAAAAAACACAAAACGACCCCCCCAACATTACAACATTACAACCCACCACCCACATACCCCTACTCTAACCCAAACCCCCCTTAAATAAACCTAACACTACCCCCTGAAGATCTCCCTACCTTGAGTCGTGTTCACCCAGCCAATAGAATGCAAGATCAATCTGATTGGCTGATTGGATCAGCCAATCGGATTGAACTTGAATCTGATTGGCTGATTCAATCAACCAATCAGATTTTTCCTACCTTAATTCCGATTGGCTGATAGAATCCTATCAGCCAATCGGAATTCAAGGGACGCCACCTTGGATGACGTCATTTAAAGGAACCTTCATTCGGCGAGTAGGCGTTGGGGAAGAAGGATGGATTCGCATCGGCTGGAAGAAGATGGCTCCGCTCCGGATGGATGAAGAAAGAAGATGCTGCTTGGATGAAGATGTCTACCGGTCCGGATGTCCTCTTCTGCCCGGATAGGATGAAGACTTCTGCTGCTCCGGATGTCCTCTTTTGGTCAATCGGTGCCCGGCTGGGTGAACACGACTCAAGGTAGGGAGATCTTCAGGGGGGTTGTGTTAGGTTTATTTAAGGGGGGTTTGGGTTAGAGTAGGGGTATGTGGGTGGTGGGTTGTAATGTTGGGGGGTGGTATTGTGTTTTTTTTTTAAAGGTAAAAGAGCTGATTACTTTGGGACATGCCCCGCAAAAAGCCCTTTTAAGGGCTGGTAATAGAACTGTTAACTTTTTTAATTTAGATTAGGGTAGGGAATTTTTTTTTGGAGGGGCTTTGTTATTTTATTAGGGGGCTTAGAGTAGGTGTAATTAGCTTAAAATTCTTGTAAACATTTTTTATTTTTTGTAATTTAGTGTTATTTTGTTTTTGTAATTTAGTTTAGTTTATTTAATTGTAGGTAATTGTAGGCAATTTATTTAATTTATTTAATTATAGTTTAGTGTTAGGTTTAATTGTAACTTAGGTTAGGATTTATTTTACAGGTAATTTGGTAATTATTTTAACTAGGTAGCTATTAAATAGTTAATAACTATTTAATAGCTATTGTACCTAGTTAAAATAAATACAAAGTTGCCTGTAAAATAAACCCTAAAATAGCTACAATATAATTATTCGTTATTTTGTAGCTACATTAGGGTTTATTTTACAGGTAAGTATTTAGATTTAAATAGGAATACTTTAGTTAATAATATTTAATTTATTTCGTTAGATTAAAATTATATTTAATTTAGGGGGTTGTTAGGGTTAGGTTAGACTTAGCTTTAGGGGTTAATACATTTATTAGAGTAGCGGCGAGGTACGGTCGGCAGATTAGGGGTTAAAAAGTGTAGGTAGGTAGCGTTGACATTGGGGGGGCAGATTAGGGGTTAATAAATATTATGTAGGTGTCGGCGATGTTAGGGGCAGCAGATTAGGGGTTCATAGGGATAATGTAGGTGGCGGTGGTTGTGCAGTCGGCAGATTAGGGGTTAAAAATATTTATTATAGTGGCGGCGATGTGAGGGACCTTGGTTTAGGGGTACATAGGTAGTTTATGGGTGTTAGTGTACTTTAGAGCACAGTAGTTAAGAGCTTTATTAACCAGCGTTAACCCATAAAGCTCTTAACTACTGACTTTTTTTTGTGGCTAGAGTCTTGTCGGTAGACGGTCTAATGCTCACTTCAGCCAAGACTCTAAATACCGGCGTTAGGAAGATCCCATTGAAAAGATAGGATACACAATTGGCATAAGGGGATCTGCGGTATGGAAAAGTTGCGGCTTGAAAGTGAGCGTTAGACCCTTTCCTGGCTGACTCTAAATAACAGCGGGCGGCTAAAAGCAGCGTTAGGAGCCCTTAACGCTGCTTTTGACGGCTACCGCAGAACTCTTAATATAGGCGTTAATTTTTTTTAACAATGCTACAATAATAATAATAAAAACACCTGTTCTAAATAATAATACCTTTATCTCCTTCCACACCCCCTGCAGACCTTTTATTCCAATAGATATTAAAAAATGTCACTTGTGCTACATGTCTTATACTGCTGTAATATTGCTAGCTTTACGCTGATAATCTACTATTGCTTCACAGATAGTAATAATTAGGACACCAATATATTGACATCATGTATTTATTTATAAAAATAATACATAAACTAAAAATTTTTTAATCACATTCATCATTGTATAAAAAGGTAATATACATATTTCAAATTACAATGTTTCAATGTTCACTCTTGGAACTCTTTGGCATCTCCGAAAAGGCATATTTGAATCATTTAGACAATTTTCATGGCATCTTGCCAATGAATTTGCAGCCAAAATGAAGAAAACCTCCTCCTTTTCTCAGGAAAATAAAAGAGTAAATTCAATGTTCTCCACTCTGGTTATAAAGCACTTTAGCAGTCGTATTTGGTGGATAATTTTAGGTTCCCCTAAGGCGCAAAATAATGATAAATCTGAATTTTGGCAATTAGTGAGGCATATTTCTCAAAATACGACCGAAAAAGCACATTTCTTTCATGTAATTGGCAAGAGTCCATGAGCTAGTGATGTATGGGATATACATTCCTACCAGGAGGGGCAAAGTTTCCAAAACCTCAAAATGCCTATAAATACACCCCCCCACCACACTCAAAATTCAGTTTTACAAACTTTGCCTCCTATGGAGTTGATGAAGTAAGTTTGTGCTAGATTCTACGTTGATATGCGCTTCGCAGCATGCTGAAGCCCGGTTTTCCTCTCAGAGTGCAGTGAATGAAGGGATGTGAAGGGAGTATTACCTATTGAATGCAATGGTCATCGTATCAGGGATCTATTTCATAGGTTCTCTGTTTTCGGTCATAGAGATTCATCTCCTACCTCCCTTTTCAGATCAACGATATACTCTTATATACCATTACCTCTGCTGATTCTCGTTTCAGTACTGGTTTGGCTATCTGCTATATGTAGATGAGTGTCTTTTGGTAAGTATGTCTTATTTTATTTATGACACTCTCAGCTATGGTTTGTCACTTTATAAGTAAAGTTCTAAATATATGTTTTATACTTATATTTGCCATGATTCAGGTTAATCAGTATATTTCCTTCTTACAGACTGTCAGTTTCATTTTGAGAAATGCATATGAATACATTTTTTTCTTACCTGAAAATTTTTTCAAATTGACTTTTCTTTCTAAATTGCAGGCTGTTAGGCTCGCGGGAGCAAAAAATGCTATAATTTATTGCGTCATTCTTGGCGCGAGACTTTTTTGGCGCGAGAATTACGTTTGTTGACGTTATGATTTCATTTCCGGCGTCTTAGTTGGCGCCAAGAGTTTCTCACGTAGTTGCGTCATCTATGACGCTTGTGTTTGTTGCAGATGTTTTTGGCGCCCAAAAAATTGTCAATTGTGGGCGTCATACTTGGCACCAGTTTTTTTTTTTTTTTTTAAATTGAGGTTTGAAAAAAGGCATACAAGCTTATTAAGACCAACACAAGTAAAAGTTGCAATACAGTGTTAAAATATAACATAGAATATACATGCCATACAATATTTGAGCCTTACAATGAACACAAGAGGCCACTTTTGGACCCCATATAAAACATAAATGCAGAAGGCTCCTTGAAATATAGGAGACCACTCATGGATCTCACCTAACAAGCCTAATTTTTTCTTTAATAGAATATTGAACAACTAGAGTAAATATGATAATTCAAGAGAAATAGTAATAATAGCTATATGATGGCAAGCTACCGGGATACATAATGGACAAGATAAAGTGGAAGTAAAAAAGGAAAAAAAAAAAGAAATTATATCCTGAAAAATAATATAGCCTATGCGGAGCTTATGATATGGGTAGGAGCCAATATAAGACATTTCCTAAATGTAAGGTCAGACTAAAAGGGGTGGGCCCAACAATATTTGTTAAAATCGGTATAGGTAGGGATATTGAAAAGTGTCCCTGTGAAGGCTGATGACATGGGAGAAACATATATCTCAAAGTAGCCTATTGCCTAATTTCAACTAAGGGAAACTGATATAAGCTAGAGGTTAAGGCTAAAGAGGGGTCCCCTGTTTGTGTTCTGATGTTCCATAAAAATAAATTTATCTGTACGTGTGCACAAAAACTGAACAATAAAGAAGCCATAAACCCACACAATACCTTCCAGGATTGAATGATCTAGCTGTGCTATCTCAGCCGCAGACAGCACAGAATAAAGAAGAGGAAGTGCGAAGGGTTGAGGGGTAGGCTTACAGGAATATTATAAACACACAACTTGATTATAGTGCATGGGGGTACAGTAGGGAATATATTAATTTATAATTAGTACTGCAAACATTATTAAACATTTAAACAGAGTTATATATGAGCTTTCAGCAATGGTTATGGCATATGAATGAGTTCAGTGATAGTCTATAAAGAGCCACCTGATCCTGGTTTGCTGCATTACAGATAGCTATGCCAAAGTACTCCGCAGGCTTTGAAAGAAAATAAGTGCCCTCTGCTCAAATTCTCTCACCTATTTGTAGGGCCTAACATGGAGCATGCAAGAAAGATGTGGGTGTACAGCCCGATACCATCATACAAAAAATAAAGACTAAATCATGGCTATAACCCAGGGGAGTAACTCCATATTATGCTGAACAAATTTCAATCAGGCCACCTACATTAACACATGCTAAGTGGTATTCGGAACTGTGGCTAATATAATGAGAATCGACAGTGATAAACCTCTGTGCCACCATATTGTGGTTTATTATAACATTCAGAAGCTGGTATGTTCAAAGTCCCCTTAGCCTTTAGATGAGGGGGATGATGCTTGGGGAGAGCTCCCAAGATACTTTACTATGTAGTCTTACCCCACTCCGGTTCTTCGGAAGAGTCCTCTAAAAGTTTGCGGCACAAAGAGTAGGAGAGACATCTCTATGTAGGAGAAAACCCAGGAGGTGCCGTGTGTTCTGTGTTGTAGCAGACCAAATAAGTCAAGGCTCATTGCGGTCACACTGAGACCAGGTGGCTTGATATAAAGATCGTGAAATTCGGCATCGGTAGCAGTGAAGGCATGCACAGGAAAAAATGATGTGTAGGTTGATGCAGAAACTTCATAACCCTTCTGCTGTCCATAGGTAGGAGGCAAAGTTTTAACTCTGTGGTATGGGGTTCCACTTCTGGGTGTCACAAGTAAGGTGGTATTCAATTTGAGGCCGATTGTAGTACGGTTAGGCATGATTTCCCCTGGCTGTATCAATAATCCTAGAGGCTCCGTATGCTCCAGAGGTGCAGCCCCCACATCTAGAATCTCACCCTCTGTGACCAAGTCGCTCTTCACGGGCAGAACATCGGGCGGTTGCTGTGGCAATCTCACATGGGCAATACCGCTGGCATATGCAGGTAAGGGAACGGATGCATCGTGAGGGATAGAAAAGCCAAATGCAGCTTGTAAAGATTCTCCTAGTGCAGCATGGTGATAAGCCAGCAGCTCCCGGATCCCTTGTAGAATATAATCTTCCATCTCCACAGGCTATGAAGACAATTGAAGGTAGCTTGCATATTAGTTGAATGCTATACATTAAAGCACATTAAGTGCTGCGTAACGACAGGTCCAAAGGCACCCTGCCGGGGGGTTTAGAGTAGGCCAAGATCGTACAATGGCTCCAGGCGCTGATGCCCGCAGCTATCCTTATAAAACTAAGTTTAGTAGGTGCAGAGTTCAAATCACGACAGTTCCAGTAAGACATTAAACGGATTAATAAGCTAATATGTGAATTTCTGTGTTTTTCAAGGAAAGGCTGAAGCAGCATACAGCTGTGCAACTGAACATGGCTGCTGCCAGGAAGTTCCCGACGCCAGTTTTTTTGACATTATTTAAGTCTTCTGTTTGCATTTTTTCCCATTCCTGAAACTGTAATTTTATTGAATTTGATAATTTTGCTTTATATGTTGTTTTTTCTATTACATATTGCAAGATGTCTCAATCTGACCCTGTATCAGAATCTACTTCTGGAATGCTGCTGCCTGATGTTGGTTCTACCAAAGATAAGTGCATTTGTTGTAAACTTGTGGTAACTGTTCCTCCGGCTGTAGTTTATGTTAGTTGTCATGATAAACTTTCAAAAGCAGACAATATTTCCATTAGTAGTAGTCCATTACCTGTTGTTGTTCCTTCAACATCTAATGTTCAGGATATTCCTGTTAATGTGAGAGAATTTGTTTCTAATTCTATTCAGAAGGCCCTGTCTGTTATACCTCCTTCTATTAAATGTAAAAGGTCTTTTAAAACTTCTCATAAATTAGATGAATTTTTAAATGACCGCCAGCATTCTGATTTATCTATCTCTGATGAGGATCTATCTGGTTCAGAAGATTCTGCCTCAGATATTGACACTGACAAATCTTCATATTTATTTAAAATGGAGTTTATTCGTTCTTTATTAAAAGAGGTGTTGATTGCATTAGATATGGAGGAGTCTAGTCCTCTTGATATTAAAACCAGTAAACATTTAAATTCGGTTTTTAAACCTCATGTAGTTATTCCAGAGGTTTTTCCAGTTCCTGATGCTATTTCAGATGTAATTTCTAGGGAATGGAATAGTTTGGGTACTTCATTTACTCTTTCTTTAAAGTTTAGGAGACTGTACACTTTGCCGTCTGATAGATTGGAGTTTTGGGAAAAAATCCCCAAAGCTGATAGGGCTATCTCTACTCTTGCTAAACGTACTACTATTCCTACGGCAGATAGTACTTCTTTTAAAAATCCTTTAGATAGGAAGCTTGAATCTTATCTAAGGAAGGCTTATTTATGTTCAGGTCATCTTCTTAGGCTTGCTATTTCTTTGGCTGACGTTGCTGTGGCTTTAACTTTTTGGTTGGAGGGTTTAGCGCAACAAGTACCAGATCATAATGTATATAGTATTGTTAAGCTACTTCAACATGCTAATAATTTCATTTGTGATGCCATTTTTGATATCATTAGAATTGATGTCAGGTATATGTCTTTAGCTATTTTAGCTAGAAGAGCTTTATGGCTTAAATCTTGGAATGCGGATATGACTTCTAAGTCAACGTTGCTATCTCTTTCTTTCCAAGGTAATAAATTGTTTGGTTCTCAGTTGGATTCTATAATTTCAACTGTCACGGGGGGAATGGAGCTTTTTTGCCTCAGGATAAAAAATCTAAGGGTAAATTTAGGGCTGCTAACCGTTTTCGTTCCTTTCATCAGAATAAGGAACAGAAGCCTGACCCTTCCCCTAAAGGAACCGTTTCCAATTGGAAACCTTCTCCAGTCTGGAATAAATCCAAGCCTTTTAGAAAATCAAAACCAGCCCCCAAGTCCGCATGAAGGCGTGGCCCTCATTCCAGCACAGCTGGTTGGGGGCAGATTACGATTTTTCAAAGATGTTTGGATCAATTCAATTCAAAATCATTGGATTCAGAACATTGTTTCTCATGGGTACAGAATAGGTTCTTTCTCTCACGCATTCCAGTGAACCTAGTAAAGGCTCAGGCTTTCCTGAAATATGTTTCAGACCTGGAGTCATCTGGGGTAATTGTGCCAGTTCCATATCTGGAACGGGGTCTGGGGGTTTTATTCAAATCTGTTCATTGTACCAAAGAAAGAGAATTCTTTCAGACCAGTTCTGGATCTAAACATGTTTTAATCGTTATGTAAGAATTCCAACATTCAAAATGGTGACTATAAGGACTATTCTGCCTTTTGATCTGCAAGGGCATTATATGTCCACAATAGACTTACAGGATGCTTATCTTCATATTCCAATTCATCCAGATCACTATCAGTTCTTGAGATTCTCTTTTCTAGACAAGCATCAGCTCCAAGGATCTTCTCAAAGGTTCTAGGTGCCCTTCTCTCTGTAATCAGAGAGCGGGGTATTGCGGTGTTTCCATATTTGGACAATATCTTGGTACTTGCTCAGTCTTTACATTCTGCAGAAACTCACACGAATCAACTTGTGTTGTTTCTTCAAAGACATGGTTGGAGGATCAATTTACCAAAAAGTTCCTTGAGTCCTCAGACAAGGGTAACCTTTTTAGGATTCCAAATAGATTCAGTATCCATGACTTTGTCTCTAACAGACAAAAGACGTCTGAAATTGGTTTCAGGTTGTCGGAACCTTCAGTCTCAGTCATTCCCTTCAGTATCTATGTGCATGGAGGTTTTAGGTTTCATGACTGCAGCATCGGACGCGATCCCCTTTGCTCGTTTTCACATGAGACCTCTTCAGCTTTGTATGCTGAACCTATGGTGCAGGGATTATACAAATATATCACAATTGATATCCTTAAATCCCAATACTCGACTATCTCTGACTTGGTGGTTAGATCACCACCATTTGGTTCAGGGGGCCTCTTTTCTTCATCCAACCTGGACTGTGATTTCAACAGATGTGAGTCTTTCAGGTTGGGGAGCTGTCTGGGGATCTCTGACAGCGCAGGGGGTTTGGAAATCTCAAGAGGTGAGATTACCAATCAATATTTTGGAACTCCGTGCAATTTTCAGAGCTCTTCAGTTCTGGCCTCTTCTGAAGAGAGAACCGTTTATTTGTTTTCAGACAGACAATGTCATAACCGTGGCGTATGTCAATCATCAAGGTGGGACTCACAGTCCTCAAGCTATGAAAGAAGTATCTCGGATACTTGCATGGGCAGAATCCAGCTCCTGTCTAATCTCTGAAGTCCATATCCCAGGTATAGACAATTGGGAAGCGGATTATCTCAGTCGCCAGACTTTACATCCAGGAGAATGGTCTCTTCACCCAGATGTGTTTCTTCAGATTGTTCAGATATGGGGGCTTCCAGAAATAGATCTGATGGCTTCTCATCTAAACAGGAAACTTCCCAGGTATCTATCCAGGTCCAGGGATCCTCAGGCAGAAGCAGTGGATGCGTTGTCACTTCCTTGGAATTATCAACCTGCTTATATCTTTCCGCCTCTAGTTCTTCTTCCAAGAGTGATTTCCAAAATCATAATGGAGCATTCGTTTGTACTGCTGGTGGCTCCAGCTTGGCCACACAGGTTATGGTATGCGGATCTTGTTCAGATGTCCAGTTGCCAACCTTGGCCACTTCCGTTAAGGCTAGACCTTCTATCTCAAGGCCCGTTTTTCCATCAGGATCTCAAATCATTAAATTTGAAGGTATGTAGATTGAACGCTTACTGCTTAGTCATAGAGGTTTCTCTGACTCAGTGATCAATACTATGTTGCAGGCTCATAAATCTGTGTCTAGAAAGATTTATTACCGAGTTTGGAAGACTTACATTTCATGGTGTTCTTCTCATAAGTTCTCTTGGCATTCTTTTAGAATTCCTAGAATTTTACAGTTTCTTCAGGATGGTTTGGATAAGGGTTTGTCTGCAAGTTCCTTGAAAGGACAAATCTCTGCTGTTTCTGTTCTGTTTCATAGAAAAATTGCTAATCTTCCTGACATTCATTGTTTTGTACAGGCTTTGGTTCATATCAAGCCTATCATTAAGTCAATCTCTCCTCCTTGGAGTCTTAATTTGGTTTTGAGAGCTTTACAGGCTCCTCCGTTTGAGCCTATGCATTCTCTGGACATTAAATTACTTTCTTGGAAAGTATTGTTTCTTTTGGCTATTTCGTCTGCTAGAAGAGTTTCTGAATTATCTGCTCTTTCTTGTGAGTCTCCTTTTCTGATTTTTCATCAGGATAAGGCGGTTTTGCGGACTTCATTTAAATTTTTACCTAAGGTTGTGAATTCCAACAACATTAGTAGAGAAATTGTTTTCCCTTTGTTGTGTCCTAATCCTAAGAATTATTTGTAAAGATCTTTGCATTCTTTGGATGTGGTAAGAGCTTTTCTGCCATAAGAAAGTTTCTGCCATTCCTTTGGCTTCTTGGTTAAAGCTTTTGATTCATCATGCTTATTTGGAGTCGGGTAAATCCCCGCCTCAGAGGATTACGGCTCATTCTATTAGGTCAGTTTCTACTTCCTGGGCTTTTAAAAATGAAGCTTCTGTTGATCAGATTTGCAAAGCAGCAACTTGGTTTTCTTTGCATACTTTTACTAAATTCTACCATTTTGATGTTTTCTCTTCTTCAGAAGCAGTTTTTGGTAGAAAAGTTCTTCAGGCAGCTGTTTCAGTTTGATTCTTCTGCTTATAATTTCATTTTTTTTCATTATAAGATTAAAACTTTTTGATTTGGGTTGTGGATTCTTTATTTCAGCGGAATTGGCTGTCTTTATTTTTATCCCTCCCTCTATAGTGACTCTTGCATGGATTTCCACATCTTGGGTATTTGCTATCCCATACATCACTAGCTCATGGACTCTTGCCAATTACATGAAATAAAACATAATTTATGTAAGAACTTACCTGATAAATTAATTTCTTTCATATTGGCAAGAGTCCACGAGGCCCACCCTTTTTGTGGTGGTTATGTTTTTTTTGTATAAAGCACAATTATTCCAATTCCTTGTTGATGCTTTCGCTCCTTTCTTATCACCCCACTTCTTGGCTATTCGTTAAACTGAATTGTGGGGGAGGTGGGGGGTGTATTTATAGGCATTTTGAGGTTTGGGAAACTTTGCCCCTCCTGGTAGGAATGTATATCCCATACGTCATTAGCTCATGGACTCTTGCCAATATGAAAGAAATTAATTTATCAGGTAAGTTCTTACATAAATTATGTTTTTTAAGCTTTATTTGGCACACATGTGCGCCTTGGCGAGACAGAATAGAGTGGGAGCTTAATTTTAGGCGGATTTTGCATTGATAAATAGGAGAAAAATTACAACAGCGTATTTATAGGCACAAATGTAGGAGAATTAGAATGATAAATAGAGCGAAATGTGTGTATATATATATATATATATATATATATATATATAGGATGCAGGTATTATCCGCACCTCTCAGGAAAGAAGGACATTTCAAAGTAATAAAAAATAACATTTATTTTAAAGCATGTTAAAAATATAAAATAACCATAAAAACATTTAGAACATTTAGAATTCTGTGGTCTGGTGGAAAAGAGTGCCAAACTTGTTTCAGGCCCTTGATCACTGGCATACACACATACTCCAACTAGTACACTATTTAAAGCCAAGGGTCTCTAATTATCTCTAATGAGACACATTTTTCAATTACATTTAAAGGTACAACTTTATATGACTAATGGCTGTATAGAAAACAGCCATTATATATGGACTTAATATATATACATTTTGTAATTATTATGATCAATTTCTTTGCTTATTTACATATCCAAGAGAATCAACAATCTCAGAAAGAAAAAAAAAGGGTGGGGTGAGATACATTGCAGCATTATATTGGGAATACTTTTAACAAGATAAATTCAATTTGTAAACATGTTTTCTATTATTTTTTCTTATTCCTATCTTCCCCTACGACCTCTAATGAAAACCAAAAATATGAAAAATGTACTTCAATAAAAAAATTCACATCCATAATGGAATTTAAACCATCTGGATGTTTAGATTTAAGTTTAAAGATCCACAGTATCTCTTTTTGATCCAGCAACTTCTCACTGTCACCCCCCTTCCTAGGCCTTGGAATATGATCAATACCTTGTATTTGTAAAAACATATAATTTATTGGATGTTCATATCTAAAATGTTTAGCGGGGTGCTGCTATCTGGGTTACTAATGTCTCTAAGATGTTGAAGAGCTCTGTCTCTCAGGGCACGTTTAGTATGGCCTACATATTGTTTATCACAACCTTTACATGTCAACAAATATATGACATGTGTTGTATTACAAGTTATGTTGTGTCTTATGTCATATGTTTCTTTGGTTACCGTTGATTCAAATGTTGTGCCCGTTTTGATATAGTTGCAAGTTTTGCATATGTTGCCATAATATTTATAACAACCCTCTCGTGTGGAGAGCCAGGCATTTGGTTTCTGTTTAGGTAACATAGAGGGGGAAAGAATGGTTCTGAGTGTTTTAGCCTTTCTAGTAGTAAAGTTACAACCTTTAGATGAAATAAAATTTAATTTCTTGTCACATTTGAGGATTGGAAGACAGCTCTGGATGATATTTCTTATTTTAGTATAGTCCCTGCTATATGTGGTAATGAAAGTGGTTTTGGTGTTAAAATTATTTTTTTTGGTTTTGTATTGTAAAAATTCTTTCTTGGTATACAATCAACTTGTTTTTTAGCTGTATTTAGTAATTTGGTACTATAGCCACAAGCTTCTTATCTTTGTTGAGTGGCCCTTGCGATTCTCTGATAACTTGTTTCTTTGGTACAATTTATTTTGGTGCATATGTATTGCCCAAAGGGTATTGATTGAAGTGTGTGTTGGGGGTGGCAGGAAGTGTAGTGTAAGAAACTGTTGCCTTCAGTGGCTTTTCTATAGAGTTCAACTTCTATAGATTTAGAATGTGCAACAAGGGTGACATCCCAAAAATTAATTTGTGTGATATTGTGTTCAAGAGTAAAAGAAAAGTTGAAATTATTTGTATTAATATACTTGTGAAACTGTGAAACAAGATGATCATCTCCATCCCATATTATTAAGAGATCATCTATATATCTTCCAAAATAAATAATGTTGTGTCTGATTATTATCTCCAAAGATGTGGCACAACTCCCAGGACCCCATATAAAGGTTTGCATAGGATGGCACAAATTTAGAGCCCATGGCTGTGCCACATCTTTGGAGATAATGTTGACCATCAAAAAGAAAAAAATTGTGTGTGAGTAAGTACTCCACAGTTAACACAAAAATTGTATGGTGTCATCATCGTATAAAGAGGAAGTGTATAAAAAGTGTTCCAAAGCATTAAGGCCCTTAGTGTGAGAAATGGATGTGTACAATGTTGATACATCAATAGTCATGAACCTATAGAAGTTCTTCCATTCAATACCCTCGATTTGTTTGATTACTGTTGTTGTATCTTTCAAATATCCAGGCAAGTTTGTAACAATGGGCTGTAAAAAGCTGTCCACTAGGTTGGAAATATTTTCATTAATGGAACCTATGCCTGCCACGATAGGACGGCCTGGAGGTTTAATGTTGTTTTTGTGTAATTTCGGCAGATAGTGGAAGATGGGCATTACAGGGCAATCTGGTCTGAGGCTATCAGCCACTTTAGAAGTAATAATACTATCTTTTTTTGCCCCTTCTGATGCAAAATAGATACAAAATGATCAGTAGGATCAGACAAAAGATGTTCGTAGGTTTCAGTATTACCAAGTTGTCTATTGGCCTCTTTCAAATAGTCAATTTTGTTCAAAACTATGACATTTCCTCCTTTATCTGATTCTCTGACCACAATATTGACATCATTGCTTAAAGGGACACTCAGGTTAAATTACATTTTCATGATTCAGATACAGCATGTCATTTTAAACAACTTTCCAATTTACTTCCATTAAAAAAAATGTGCACAGCCTTTTATATTTGCAATCTTTGAGTCACCAGATCCTACTGAGCATGTGCAAGAATTCACAGACTATACTTATATGCATTTGTGATTGACTGACTATACGTATATGCATTTGTGATTGACTGATCACATGGTACAAGGGGAGTGGAAATATACATAACTTTGAAATTTGTTATAAAAAAATCTACTACTCATTTGAAGTTCAGACTAAGTGCTATTGCATTGTCTTGTTATCTTGCATTTGTTGATTATGCAAATCTAATGTGTTGACTGGTCCTTTAAGTGCTTTTTTTTCCTGTGAAGAAAGGTTATTAGTGCAGTGATTTTTTTTGTAGATTTACAATACTATTGTTCTTTTTATCTAATTCAATTAGGAGACTTTCCACAGTTTGTTGGAAACTTGCAGTGTAGGGCCCCTAGAATTGATCGGATAAAAGTGACTTTTATTCTTAAATTGACTTAAATCTATATCCTGTACAGTGGTACCACTTCGAGTGAATTGCCGTCCCTCGTTGCGTATTTGTTGCATGTCATTGACAATGCTAATTTCATAAAAAGTGAGGGTGGGGGGAGTGCAATTCACTGGAGGGTCAACAACTTCAAGATTTTCTGATATATCATCTTTAAAAAAATGTTTCTTTAGCCTTCAGGGTAAGATCTTGTACAAATCTATTCACATACAAAATACTGGAAAACAAATCAAAATTACAACTAGGTGAAAAACTATATATATATATATATATATATATATATATATATATATATATATGTACATGTGTATTTATCAAAGCTGCTCTGACCTAAATAAAGCCCTATTGGGTGAGACGTACGTAGGCATTCCTCCACACAGATGGTGTCTCTGCACGCTGATAGTGGAACAGCTTTGCACGTTGATTCCCAAGAAGGATTGTCAGATCCTCTCAATGCTTCTTTTCTCCTTGTTAGAATATATAACCATAGTGCTTCCATTTTGTATCTAAGAAGCCATGATAAACTAATTATGAACTGTTGTTCTGATATTGAGCTGTTGTTTTTTTCTGTATTTTGTTATATGACATTTGTTGTTTGGGGAGTAACATCTTAACTAACGTAACCATGCAGCTAAGAGCATTTTTACATTCCTATGTTATCTTGTTGTTCAAGGATGAATGTCTCCAGTCTTATAAAAAGGATTTTCTGTCTGTTAAATTGTATTACCTAACTTGTAATAGGGGGCATGTATGAAGACCCTCTGTGTCGTTACATGTATGTGATTTGTAATATATAATCCAGCCCTGCTAAGAATAAATTAGAGCAGACTTGGATTCCATTGTGTGTGCATGTCTGATTCTTGCTCTCCAAGGCCTTGAATGTGAAATGCTCAATTCCAGTGATAAGTGTAACATACTGATTATTATTATGAAGATTATGAAGTGGTACCCCGGCGATCTAAGACCTAACACTCCTTTACATGGTTACAGATACAGCTGGAAGCATTTCAGTAGTGAGCATTAGGGAGCGTGTCGGAAGCTATTACAATTGTGGTGAGGTTTAAGGCGTATTCCTCGCTTCTTTGTCACCAGGATTGGTCGGGTGACCAGCTACCAGGGACATTAAAGAGATTGGTGCAACCTCTTCCCACCTACTTCCAGCTCTAACTGCTCCAATGCCTAGTTTAATATCAGTGTCGTCTCAGCGTTATTATGCCTAAAGGGTTGCACCAGGAGATTTGTTATTTCCAGGAGACATCTTTATAAAGCAGTATTGGTATCAAGTCAAAGTTTAAGTATCTACCCTTTATGTGCCAACATATTTTTGCAGTAACTGTGATAAAACATACATTGAGCCTGATTAATTTCTTCTAATATATTTTTCTCTGAACTGGGTTTACATTAGGATTGAGCTCTACTAACTATTAACAACTTTGGATGATCTGATACTTTCTACTCTACTTGCAGCAAATTTAATTTCACTTTTGCACTAACTCTTTATAACTCTTTTTAGCTGCTACTAGTGGCTGCTGGCTTTACAAAGTAGCTGGACCATCCTATTTACAGCTCGTGCCTCTCACATATTACGTGATAACTGTTACTTCTTTCATACTTTGGAATGGTGTTGTATATTTTTTGTATGACAGTGAACTTTTTCTACTAAACTATATTTTTTGTACGACTATATATTCAGTATATTATGTTTTTCAATTACATATTGAAAGTAGGCAAGAGTGCTAATATGAGCTATTCTTTTTTCCCTTTTCAAACTTAAAAAATGTAGACAGTGCTATTAGCACGATCTGTGAGCTCTGTTTATCAAGCTGTGAGAGTAACTTCGGAAACCCAGCGTTTCAGACTTGTGTCTTAAGACTGCTGCTACTTAAACTCTCCACCACCTAGTGGAGATCGAATTGGGATGATTAACAGCCCCTGCTCATGTTTGATTGGCCGTGCGTTCGTAGGGGGCTGCGTTCGTAGGGGGCGGCATTGCACAAACATCCGATGCCCGCTCACCGCAATTTTTGGATTGGTGGAATCTTTCCTCCAGAATATTCAAAATATTCATATTTTGAAAATTCAGTATTTGTCTTTTTTAACTAACTGGATACCGACCATTCCTGGAACATTTACGTTCATTTTTGTTAAACAACTGTACATGTTCCACTGCTACAGGTGAAAAAGTGCACCTGCAGCAACCTAAAGTTCTTACCTAAGAGTGATGGAGAGCTGTACTAACCTGCTCCTCTTCTTCACAGAGCCACGGTAACACTAACAGAGGCTTAGCGCTGTGGCTCCCAGGGTCTGCACTAAAGGACTTTGGGTGAGTATTTTTAAATATTTAAAGGAAACAAATTAATAATGCTGAATTGCATTATTTCTTTCATTTCTTTAAAATGAAACCCAACATGTTTATTTAATGATTCAGATAGAACATACAAATGTAAACAACTTTCTAATGTACTTCTATTATAAATTTTGCTTTATCCTTTTGGTATCCTTTATTGAGTAGCAATGCACTACCGGAAGCTAGCTGAAAACATTGTTAAGCCAATGACAAGAGGCATATGTGTGCTCCAGAGCCTACCAAGCTATGTTTTTCAATAAAGGACACCAAAAAACAAAACAAAAGCAATTATATAAAATAGATAGATAGTTTGATAGACAGATATTGGAGCCCTTTCCACTCAAATGCCTTACAAGATAAAAAATACAATGAGGCC
The DNA here is from genome assembly GCF_027579735.1 of Bombina bombina. Taxonomy (NCBI): domain Eukaryota; kingdom Metazoa; phylum Chordata; class Amphibia; order Anura; family Bombinatoridae; genus Bombina; species Bombina bombina. The sequence goes on along the minus strand of NC_069504.1, from coordinate 69,390,310 downwards.
GAATTATCAAATGTCTGTCGGACCTGATCTGACAGTGCGGATCAGGCCAACAGACATCCCTGAAAGCGGAGAGCAATACGCTGCAGACTCACGGCCAATAGGCCGCCAGCAGGGAGGTGTCAATCAACCCGATCGTACTCAATCAGGTTGAATTGTGGCGATTACTGTCCGCCTCATCAGAGCAGGCGGACAGGGTTATGAAGCAGTGGTCTTTAGACCGCTGCTTTATAACTGCTGTTTCTGTTTTTCGCCAGATACATGGGCCCTCAAGCTCATTTGGAGCTTGGTAAATGGGCCTCTTAGTGTTCATTTTTAATATTTAATGTGTTTTTATTATTTATTCACTGTAAATATTTTTACATATATACAGTATATATATATACTGTATTTATATATATATTTTCCACTTGAACCCCTTAGAATGTAAGCCTATGGGCCCAGCTGTTTACAGATCGCTTCATAAGAGCCGACTACAACAGTGAAACTCTCGGCAGGGCCCTCTACCCACTTGACCCCTACAAAAGCTATCCTGTACACCGTCTATGTTTACAGCGCTGCGGAATCTGTTGGCGCTCTGCAAATACCTGATAATAATAATAATATTTTAAATTGAAAGTAAACTGATGTAATAAGAAAAATGAAAAACAGCAGCTAAAATTATTTCCTGTGAAATGGAAAGCACAATAGAAAAACCATTGTCAGTAAAGACATTTTCTTAAAGAATGATAGTTGTAAGCACAAGTATAAAATAATGAAATAAGTATAGGGATTGCCTGAAAGTGAAGTGTTATCTTCTTTAACTTACAGGTCCCATTTGTATCGTATGTTGCCTCTAACAGCTTGTTAAATGTTACCGCAGACAGTTTAAATGCTGGTGCAGTATTCATGAACCAATGCAAAAACATTATTTACTAATACTCTGTTAGAGCTCTGTGAAAATAAATGGATTCTACTAAAGTCATTGGGACATTTTTATGTCTGGGAAAACTATAAATATATAAAAATAAACAACAGAGTTAATTGATTCCCTTATCCTTTTACTAGACTAAGAGCTTGGGGAGTTTATTAACCACAGTCTGAACTTCCTCTATTTTAATAGGTATAGATTTAAGTTGCAATTTACCTACTCACTGGAAAGATTTATTTTTTATTTAGATTTTTTTTTTCTGAGCAGAACAGAAGTGCTACAGACACATGCACACTCCTGAGCTTACCTTAAAGTGACACTGAGCCCAAATTTGCTCTTTCATGATTCAGATAGAGCATGCAATTTTAAGCAACTTTCAAATTTACTCCTATTATCAATTTTTCTTCGTTCTCTTGCTATCTTTATTTGAAAAAGAAGGCATCTAAGCTTTTTTTTTTGGTTGAGTCTCTTGACAGCACTTTTTTATTGGTGGATGAATTTATCCACCAATCAGCAAGGACAACCCAGGTTGTTCATCAAATATGGTCCGGCATCTAAACTTACATTCTTGCATTTAAAATAAAGATACCAAGAGAATGAAGAAAATTTGATAATAGGAGTAAATTAGAAAGTTGCTTAAAATGTCATGCACTATCTGAATCACGAAAGAAAAAAATTAGGTTCAGTGTCCCTTTAATGCTTTTCATTAAAGAATAACAAGAAAATGAAAAAAAATGATAATAAAAGTAAATTGGAAGTTTTTTCTAAATTGTATGTGCTATCTGAATAAGGAAAGAACATTTGGGGTTTTTATGTCTCTCTAATATGATATAACTAGCATGTAACTTTTAACATGAAAAAGAATATGAAAGTTCCATAATAGTAATTTCCAACTCTAAGATGGGATTGTCACTTTAATAGTCTAATGTTTACACATTTATTTATTTTTGGGGTACTTTCTAATTCAAATTCATTTCAATACATCAGAAATCCTGAGTTTTTTGCACAAAGAAAATAAGATACTTTGCTATAGGAACCCTCAAACAAGTATTTCAATCAGTCAGAAAACACAAACTTGCAAAAGCAAAAAAGCAACTAGATTGTGAAAATCCTGCATCTCAAGATAGTTTGAACTTGAGAGCAGGGCATTGGATCATTCCTTTTCTAAAAAGTTGTGATTATAACTCCATAATCAAATGAGTAGTCCGCTTCCAGAAAACATGTCTCCTAATACTAGGGTTACACTTTAATGGGCTAGATTACGAGTGGCATACTATTTTGTGCTGCTCTCTAGGCGGAGGCTTTTTGCGTGCGTTGGGTTGGGCTTGTATTATGAATTCAAAGTAAAAAGTTAGCGCAAGAGCAAAAACCCAATGTGAGCAAAAATTTGAACTTCCTATATTGCTGCTCCTTTAACTTGTTCCCCCATAGACTTCAATGGAGCACGAACATGGCAAAATAAAAACTAACACCCACACTCGCGTGCTAACCTGATTGTGTTTATTTAGGTGTGCTAAACCACACATGAAATATGAATATTTCACATTCCAATGTTCTTCACATAGAAGAATATGTTCTATTTATTCTAAAATAATTCTGATGATTTTTTGGTAAAATATATATCTATGCAGAAAAATCCAAAAGAACCAGCGAGTCATTCAAACACAAGGTGAATAAAAAAAAGGTTAAAAACAACAGCGTGCACAGGGGCAGCGTTTTGGCCTGCAAGCCTTATAAAATATATATCTATACCTATATATAAATAGGATTATATATAATTATATATATATATATATATATATATATATATATATATATATATATATATATACAAAAAAGAGGAGATTTCAGTCTCAAATCAAGCTGACAAATTATTCACAATAATAGTCTTATTATATTATAACCCCTAGTAGCGATCGCCCATAGCCCTTCCTTTATGACAAACCAGAGAATCACAGTCCCAAATCAAGTGTACTGGGTGGTTTCCAAAAAAGTCTCTTACATTTGGTCGATTATGGTATGGGTCTTATCTTCAAATTTACACAGACGTTATGTAAAGTGTACCGCTATGCAGTTATGCCCACTTACCGCCGTAATGAAAGAGTTGCTTCTTTATTCCAGTATTGGTCCCAAATCCATCCAGCAGTTAAGAGCTGTGGGGCTGCTTTCCGCCGGGCACTCTTGCCTCTTCTGTCTCCGATGTAAAGACGCTCAAATTGCGTCTGTGCGTGTGTGGCGTACCACATGTCACTAGCCGTCCACTCAGATTGATGGGGATTCCTTGAATGGAAAACAGGTGTCTTGCGATCCTCCAATAGGAAGTCTAGCTGTCCACACTGACTAGGGGTATTGTATGGAGCTACAAACCACTGAGCACCAATGCTAATCCTGATATAAATGCAAAGTCCCAAAAATATACATATCTATTTAACTATACTTAGAAAATGTTCCCCTATGTGTAGAACATTAGAATGTTAAATATTTACAGTACATACACAGTTAAACAATTTATTAAATATGAATATGGTATAAATATGATTTTTCAAATGTATTTTTGAGGCGTTTTGTGTGTTGTGCAACTCCAGAGCTCTGAAGTCGCAACAACTTGTTGTGTGTTAAATTTAATTGCACTCAAGTGAACACGTTTACTTTCAAATCGTATGCACGTGCTATTTCTATCACATGCAAAAAGCCAATGAAATACCTCATATTACTTGTGCACTGTAGCTAGCATGCCACTCATAATCTAGCCCTACATGAGCAAATTATAAATAATAAATTACATTATTAATATTTTTGTACATTAGATTATTGCTATCTATACCCATAAAATCATTAAAGGGTCTCAGAAAATATATGTATTTTAATAAATATTGTGACCTCTGAGGATCTAATGAATAGCATGAGCTTCCAGGTGAAAGAAACTTTTGGGCCCCCTATACCTGATACGTAGGTTCCATGTACTAAATGGCCGGTGGACAAGGTTCCCAAAACCAGAGGGACCTTTAATGAAAAAAATGAACAAATAAAGACATGTGACACAAAAAATGTATTTGATTCATTTGTTTGGTTAAAATGTTTACCCTAAGGGTCTGATGATCTAAAGCGCTCTGCTCTGGCATAATTACTGCTCTTCATGGCTATGCATTCTGCATGGAAACTGCACTACCTATGCTTTTGGGAGGCATTTCAAAGCACTGTAGCCTCAATCTAGCTGATATTAATCAAGATAAGACAACAAATGCAAGATTCTGTAAAAAAAAAAATGTAGAACTTCACTTAAAGGGACACTAAACACAAATTTTTCTTTCGTGATTCAGATAGACCATGCAATTTTAAGCAACTTTCTAATTTACTTCTATTATCAAAAAAATGTTGTTCTCTTGCTATCTTTTTTGAATCAGAAGGCATCTAAGCTTTTTTATTAGTTCAGAACTCTGGACAGAACTTTTTTATTGGTGGATGAATTTATCCACCAATCAGCAAGAACAACCCAGGTTGTTCACCAAAAATGGGCCGGCATCTAAACTTACATTCTTGCATTTCAAATAAAGATACCAAGAGAATGAAGAAAATGTGATAATAGGAGTAAATTAGAAAGTTGCTTAAAATGTTATGCTCTATCTGAATCACAAAAGAAAAATGTTGGGTTCAGTGTCCCTTTAAAGGTATCGAAATGGGATCCAAGTGCCTAAGACTGCACCAGCTAGACCATTTAAGCCAGGAAGATAAATAACATTCTCTGGTTCCAGGGACCCAAGAATCTTAAAGAAGTAGTCTAGCTTCCTCCGAAAATCCTATGCATCTATGGCTAGGGCATAAGGTTCCATTCTCTAACTGAAATAAATGGGAATTTGGTTATTCAGTCAGGATGCAAAACTATCCTATGGAAAAAGGACCTCGTAAAGATTAAATGCTTTGAAAGATTGAGGAATTAAACTTTCAGTCTCTAAAGTCTGTGAGGTATCTGGATCCCCAGTCTGCCATCTGATTGTTGAGACCCAGAATGTATTCCGCTTGTACAGATATATTCTGAGATAAGCAATAGTGAATTAAATGTTTGGTTAAATCTGATAAAAAATGTAAAGGCAGTTACTCCTAGACGATTGATATAGTGAACTGCAGTAATGTTGTTCTTCCGAAGTAGAATATTTATAGGATGACTGTGTCTTACAAAACTCTGAACTGCAAAAGCTGCTGCTAAAAGTTCTAAGCAATTGATATGTAATTGTTTCTCTGAGAGAGACCATTTTCTGCCCGTAATTTGGGAACCAAATCTTGCACCCCAACTCGATTTGCTTGCATCTGACTCTATTACTAAGTCTGGGGTATTTAATGAAATTGCCTTGCCATTCCAGGCTTCTATATTAACCACCACTTTAACTCCTCTATAGCGTCTTTGGATAATTACATTTTGTGATGATAAGAGATACCTTTACAGAGATAATACATTTTTACTCTTTGAAGCTCTCTGTAATGAAGAGTGGCTGGAAAAATCGCTTGAATGGATGAAGATAGAAGACCAATGATTCTGGCTAACAGACAGATAGGAAATAATGTCTTCTTGTGAAGGTATACCATTTCTTTCTTAATTCTCTTATTTTCTCTTGAGGGAGACTGAGAGTAGTTGAAATAGTATCTATATTGAAACCTAGAAAAACTAGATTCTGAAAGGGAATTAAAGAGGATTTTTTTTTAAATTGATGATGAAACCCAGCTGTTGTAAAAGATGAATTGTGAGTGATAACTGATTTTTGAGAATATAAGGAGATTGGTGAATAAGAAGAATATAATCTAAATAAATGATAAGAAACCAAATAATAAACTCTTAGGAAAAATAATACCAGTTTTAACAAAAGGGAAAAAAATGAATAAGCAGTTTTGAAAAACAATAAGAAACAAAAGTTGTAAATTTGTATATAATTTGTTCAAACTTTGTAACAAACTGTGCCGATCACTGACTGGTAAACAGCAAGAGACGATTGACAGTGAAGTGGGCGTGAGTTGATGCATCACTCAAAATGGAGGCGTGGTGATGGTGAAGTTACAGAGCAAAAGAAAATGGCAGCCACAATTGGGAAGCTTTGCGAAGCAAAACAAAGGTACCGGAAGAGGAAGGTAAGTATAAAAGGAGCGTGAAAAACAAGTAAACAAAAAATGGTATTAATAACTAAAAGAAATAAACGTAAACAAATGTGGTAATTAAAAGCAATAGAAAGAAAAATCTGATTTTTTTTTTTAAAACCTGAAATAAAATGAAAAAAATAATATAAAAGGAAAATGAAGATTGAAAATAAAAATAAAAAGATGAAAATAAAAAGATGAACATAATACCAAAAAAATAAATAATAACAAATAATAAAATAAAGCAATAAAAGAATAAATTCAGAGAAAATAAACTGAGATAGTAAAAGTAAATAAGAGAATAAAGAAAAAGAATACAGAATAAGAAAAAATATAGATAATAACTTTATTTATACACAATAAATATATAGTACTTAACTCTTTGAGCAGCAGAGAAAAGAGGAGTGGCTACTTACTGGTCACTTTATAGATATTTGGACTTCTCTGATTGGACCTTTCTCTTACTGACCTCTCAAGTTTTTTTCTCTTTGATTTCTATGTTATACTCATTGTATTCTTTGTTTTTTCTGTCATTCATAATTTTTGTTAAAATGCTGTCTGGGCAGTAAAGGAAAAGATTATAGTAAAATAGGAGTTTCTGTCCTTGCAATACAATTTGTGTATTCTTTCAGAAACTAAACAACTATCTGTGTTTTCATTACAAATCTGCATTCATAATGAAATGAATGCACAAGCCTAGCTGTAATGCTCTATTTGAAGCATTTCATTCCAGCCATTATGGCAAAGTTATATATATATAGGCAGCCACATGCTATCTTATTTAACATGGGATATTGACATATGTTTGGTAAAGTGTGAAAAAGAGGTTGAAAATAAATTTCCAAATATAAAATATATTTCCATGTTTAAATTAAACAACCTTCCATTGAATTATTTGTGCTTTATTCTGACTTGTAGAATATATCCATTAAAATATTTCTTCATACACTTATGAATACGAATAACAAAAAAAAAAAAAAATGCTTTTGACTACAACCCAAAGCAAGTTTATATTTTTCATTCACTAAGATAGCATAAAAAGGAGTTATAATATCAAAGGTATCCATGGAAACACAACAGTCATAATTTCTTTGTATACTTTTAATATGATAAAATTAGAGAATGATAGACATCTTAATGAAAAGCATGATGATAATTATAATCCTGGAACTAGATAAATTGAAGAACCTACACAGTTCCTTTACACTGTCTGTCAAAGTTATCATAAGTACTTTAAATAATTTTACAAGTTGCACAAAACCAATTTTTTTCAGATTTGTAATCAGAAAAACTTCTGCAATATTCTATTAAATACAGTTTTTTCATAACTATCATCTTTTATCCACAAAATTTAAATGGCGGGGTAAGCATTCCTCAACTGCTATATATGGGTGGATCATATTAAGTCAGTATGGATAGCTTTATCAAAAACAGTTCAGTTAACTGAAATTGCTGCTGCAACCTATATTTGCCTAGATTATAAGTGCAGCACAAAAATATTGGTGCTATTAAGCATTAACACCGATCAAGTTAAATAAATAGAGCTCCTATTTTTGAGCTTATTTTACGAGTTGAAAGTAAAAAGTTATTGCACGTGCGGTAGCCCAAAGGCACACTAAGCCAAGTCCGGTAAAGCCGATGGTGCATTAACTTAGAAGAAAACCTTATTTACATAGATAGATAGATAGATAGATAGATAGATAGATAGATAGATGAATAATAGATAGATATACATCTATATGGATAATTATATACTGCATATATATATATATATATATATATATATATATATATATATATATATATACATTTTTTTCTAAGTGAAGAATAAAGCTGCCAGGTTATCCATTAAAAAGTATAGGGCACACTAAAGGGTTATTCTGTTTTACCATTTGCTTATAAAACCAGATTGCTCGCTTATGTTAGCACGGTCCTGCAATCTTAATAGCACTCTTTGTGCTATCAATAGCACTCCACTTGTAACCTAGGCCATTTTTTAGCATTTGGTTGAGCATTAACATTAATCTCTGACTTCTGATAACAAGAACCTTTAGAAAGTTACCTTTCATCTAATGTATGATGCAATCACTTTTAAACCAATAATTACTGGAGACTCATTAATGTCATGAAATGTATTATGGAACAGTTTATGATAAATATCAGCTCGGATAAAGTGTATGGCTTTTTAACTGTTGACTTAAAAAAAAATCATCAGATTAAACTACATACTTAAAGGGACATAAAACCCAATAAAATGCTTTCATGATTCTAATAGAGAATACAATTTTAAACAACTTTCCAATTTACTTCTATTAATTAAATTTGCTTTCTTCTCTTGTTATCCTTTGCTTAAATGTTTATCTATAAAAGATCAGGAGCAGCAAAGAACCTAGGTTCTAGCTGCGGATTGGTGGATGCATGTATATACCGATGGGCAATGGCTCACTCGTGTTCAGTCAGCAACCAGAAGTGTATTGCTGCTCATTCAACAAAGCATACCAAGAGAACAAAGAAAAATTGTTAATAGGAGTAAATTAGAAAGTTGCTTAACATTTCCAGCTCTTTCTGAGTCATGAAAGAAAAATTTTGGGTTTTATATTCCTTTAATTCAATGGGTTTTTTTCATGATATTAAATAATGTTACAATATATTACAAAAAATCCATTAATTAGTGAACAACTCTTTTTACTCTGAAGGACCTGTATAAAATAATTTAAACCATAAAAAAATCAACAGAACTTGACACGTGTACTCTAACTGTAGTGGTCATTAATATAATATAAATCACAATGAATTGCCTACATCTTCCATGAATTATCTTCAATTCCTCACATTCTCAATCCTTGCCTTCTTCCGTTGAAAGTCTTTGGAAACTATAAAGATGTCTAGCAGACTTTTTTGCTAGTCCTCTTTATTTCTGGGATTTAAAAATAATAATTCCCTAAAATGGTTTTCTAACACTAGGGTTCAAGAACTGATCAACAGCTACAAGGGATTACATGAATCTACAGTACGAATACAGTTATGTTACATCCTTATTGATCTGTTCCACACAGTTTCATTCGTTTGATTATCCTTTGTAATAAGCATGTTAGAATTTTGTTTTATTGATTGCTGATTGATACACCCTCCCACCAATCACTAGAGAGCAGAAACGGGAAGTTCCAAAAGTGACAGTGATATTTCTCAAATCACTATATATTGTGGTTCACTACAAATGAGCAAAGAGTAACATAATTATTCAACTAGGGAATAAAGTATAACACTCAGAGGATTTATATTGCTTCATAATAAAGACTCCGTCTAGATCAAACAACTAGGATGGTTGATCATATTAGACAGACATATATTTAATTGAGAAATAAAAGTAACATCAGTTCAAACTGTGAGCAGATGTTTATTTAGTTATATGTTAACAATATTCTCTTTCTAATACTTAGCTTTAATGACAAAAATTGCTTTTTAACATATTAAACTTGTTTTGTATACACAGTTCAACAATAAGGCTATACAATAGTATTTATTTAAAGGAACAGTCAACACGAAAATTTTGGTTGTTTAAAAAGATAGATAATCCCTCTTTCCCATTCCCCAGTTTTGCATAACCAACACAGTTATAATAATACACATTTTACCTCTGTAATTACCTTATATCTAAGCCTCAGCAAACTGCCCCCTTATTTCAGTTATTTTGACAGACTTGCATTTTAGCCAATTAGTGCCCCCTTATTTCAGTTATTTTGACAGACTTGCATTTTAGCCAATTTGTGCTGAAACCTAGGTAACTTCACGTGCGTGAGCTCAATGTTTTCTATATGACACACATGAACTAACGCCCTCTAGTGGTGAAAAATGGTCAAAATCCATTTAGATTAGAGGTGGCCTTTAAGTTCTAACGACTAGATTTAGAGTTTTGTCGGTAAAAAGCCACGTAGCTAACGCTGCTTTTTTTGCCAACGCACCCTTCCAACAACGCTAGTATTTAGAGTTGTCTGAAGGGCTGCGTTAGGCTCAAAAAAGGGTGCGTTGAGCCTAAATTAGCTCCACTTCAACCCTCAATACCAGCGTTGCTTACGGACGCGGTAAGCTGGGCAAAACGTGCTCATGCACGATATCCCCATAGTAAACAATGTGGCATTTTTGGCTTAAAAAAACCTAACACCTGCAAAAAAGCAGCGTTTAGCTCCTAACGCAGCCCCATTGTTTTCTATGCGGAAACACTTTCTAAGTCTGCACCTAACACCCTAACATGTACCCCGAGTCTAAACACCCCTAACCTTACACTTATTAACCTCTAATCTGCCGCCCCCGCTATCGCAGACACCTGCATTATACTATTAACCCCTAATCTGCCGCTCCGTACACCGCCGCAACCTACATTATACTTATGAACCCCTAATCTGCTGCCCCTAACATCGCCGACCCCTATATTATATTTATTAACCCCTAATCTGCCCCCCCAACGTCGCCGCTACCTAACTACACTTATTAACCCCTAATCTGCCGACCAGACCTCGCCGCCACTATAATAAATGTATTAACCCCTAAACCGCCGCACTCCCGCCTCGCAAACACTATAATAAATAGTTGTAACCCCTAATCTGCCCTCCCTAACATCGCCATCACCTACCTACAATTATTAAACCCTAATCTCCCGCCCACACCGTCGCCGCTATTATAATAAAGTTATTAACCCCTAAACCTAACTCTAACCCTAACAACCCCCTAACATAAATATAATTTATATTAAATTAAATAATATTCCTATAATTAACTAACGCCTAGATTTAGAGTTCTGCGTTAGTCGTCCAAACCAGCGTTAGGGGTTGCTAACGCTGGTTTTGGCCGCCCACAGGTATTTAGTGTCAGTCAGGAAAGGGTCTAACGCTCACTTTCCAGCCGCGACTTTTCCATCCCGCAGATCCCCTTATGTCAATTGTGTATCCTATCTTTTCAATGGGATCTTTCTAACGCCGGTATTTAGAGTCTTGGCTGAAGTGAGGGTTAGAACTCTAACGACAAAACTCCAGCCGCAGAAAAAAGTCAGGAGTTAAGAGCTTTCTGGGCTAACGCCGGTTCATAAAGCTCTTAACTACTGTGCTACTAACACCCATAAACTACCTATGTACCTCTAAACAGAGGTCCCCCCACATCGCCGCCACTATAATTAAATGTTTTAACCCCTAATTATTAACTATTTAATAGGTTAGGATTTATTTTACAGGTAATTTTGTTATTATTTTAACTAGGTAACTATTAAATAGTTCTTAACTATGTAATCGCTATTGTACCTGGTTAAAATAAATACAAAGTTGCCTGTAAAATAAATATTAATCCTAAAATAGCTACAATGTAATTATTATTTATATTGTAGCTATATTAGGGTTTATTTTACAGGTAAGTATTTAGCTTTAAATAGGATTAATTTATTTAATAAGAGTTAATTTATTTTGTTAGATAAAAATTATATTTAACTTAGGGGGGTGTTAGAGTTAGGGTTAGACTTAGCTTTAGGGGTTAATACATTTATTATAGTAGCGGTAAGGTCCGGTCGGCAGATTAGGGGTTAATACTTGAAGTTAGGTGTCACAGATGTTAGGGAGGGCAGATTAGGGGTTAATACTATTTATTATAGGGTTTTTGAGGCAGGATTGATGCGGTTTAGGGGTTAATACATTTATTATAGTTGCGGCGAGGTCCGGTCGGCAGATTAGGGGTTAATAAATGTAGGTAGGTAGCGGCGACATTGGGGGGGGGGGCAGATTAGGGGTTAATAAATATAATATAGGTGTCGGCGATGTTAGGGGCAGCAGATTAGGGGTTCATTGCTATAATGAAGGTTGCGGCAGTGTCCGGAGCGGCAGATTAGGGGTTAAAAGTGTAATGCAGGGGTCAGCGATAGCGGGGGCGGCAGATTAGGGGTTAATAAGTGTAAGGTTAGGGGTGTTTAGACTGGGGGTTCATGTTAGGGTGTTAGGTGCAGACTTAGGAAGTGTTTTCCCATAGGAAACAATGGGGCTGCGTTAGGAGCTGAACGCTGCTTTTTTGCAGATGTTTTTTTTCAGCTCAAACTGCCCCATTGTTTCCTATGGGAGAATCGTGCACAAGCACGTTTTTGAAGCTGGCCGCGTCCGTAAGCAACGCTAGTATTGAGGGTTGAAGTGGCGGTAAATATGCCTGTACGCTCCCTTTTTGGAGCCTAACGCAGCCCTTCAGAGAACTCTAAATACCAGCGTTGTTTAAAAGGTGCGGGAGAAAAAAACACGCGTAGCTAACGCACCTCTTCTAACGCAAAACTCTAAATCTAGGCGTAAATTATTCCTATTTAAAACTAAATACTTACCTATCAAATAAACCCTAATATAGCTACAATATAATTAATAATTACATTGTAGCTATTTTAGGATTTATATTTATTTTACAGGCAACTTTGTATTTATTTTAACTAGGTACAATAGCTATTAAATAGTTAAGAACTATTTAATAGCTACCTAGTTAAAATAATTACAAAATTACCTGTAAAATAAATCCTAACCTAAGTTACAATTAAACCTAACACTACACTATCATAAAATTAATTAAATAAATTACTTACAATTACCTAAAATAAAATACAATAAAATAAACTATTCTACAATACAAAAACAAACAAACATTAAATTACCCCAACATTACAACCCACCAACCACATACCCCTACTCTAACCCACCCAAACCCCCCTTAAAAAAAACTATCTCTAACCCCCTGAAGATCTCCCTATCTTGAGTCATCTTCACCCAGCTGAGCCAAATTCTTCTTCCAAGCGGAGCAAGAAGATGTCCTCCATCTGGTAGAAGTCATGATCCAAGCGGCAAAGAAGATGTCCTCCATCCGGGTGAAGTCTTGATCCAAGCGGCAAAGAAGAGGTCTTCCATCCGGGCGATGTCTTCTACCAAGCGGCATCTTCTATCTTCTTTCTTCCGGATCCATCTTCATCCCGCCGACGCGGAACATCCTCCTTCCCCGACGGACTAACGACGAATGAAGGTTCCTTTAAGGGACGTCATCCAAGATGGTGTCCCTTCAATTCCAATTGGCTGAGATGACGTCCCTTAAAGGAACCTTCATTTGTCGTTACTCCGTCGGGGAAGGAGAATGTTCTGCATCGGCGGGATGAAGATGGATCCGGAAGAAAGAAGATAGAAGATGCCGCTTGGAAGAAGACATCCCCCGGATGGAAGACCTCTTCTTTGCCGCTTGGATTAAGACTTCGCCCGGATGGAGGACCTCTTCTTTGCCGCTTGGATCAAGACTTCTACCGAATTGAGGACATCTTCTTGCTCTGCTTGGATGAAGAATTTGGCTCGGCTGGGTGAAGATGACTCAAGGTAGGGAGATCTTCAGGGGGTTAGTGATAGTTTTTTTTAAGGGGGGTTTGGGTGGGTTAGAGTAGGGGTATGTGGGTGGTGGGTTGTAATGTTGGGGGGTATTGTATTTTTATTTTCATGCAAAAGTGCTGATTACTTTGGGGCAAGACCCCGCAAAAAGCCCTTTTAAGGGCTGGTAAAAGAGCTGATTAATTTTGTATTTTAGAATAGGGTAGGGAATTTTTTATTTTGGGGGGCTTTTTTATTTTATTAGGGGGCTTAGATTAGGTGTAATTAGATTAAACTGCTTGTAATTCTTTTTTATATTTTTTTATTTAGTGTTTTTTTTTTTGTATTATAGAATAATTTATTTTATTGTATTTTATTTTAGGTAATTGTAGGTAATTTATTTAATTAATTTAATGATAGTGTAGGGTTAGGTTAATTGTAACTTAGGTTAGGATTTATTTTACAGGTAATTTTGTATTTATTTTAACTAGGTAGCTATTAAATAGTTCTTAACTATTTAATAGCTATTGTACCTAGTTAAAATAAATATAAATCCTAAAATAGCTACAATGTAATTATTAATTATATTGTAGCTATATTAGGGTTTATTTGATAGGTAAGTATTTAGTTTTAAATAGGAATAATTTAGTTAATTATAGGAATATTATTTCGTTTAATATAAATTATATTTATGTTAGGAGGGTGTTAGGGTTAGAGTTAGTTTTAGGGGTTAATAACTTTATTATAGTAGCGGTGACAGTGCGGGGGCGGGAGATTAGGGGTTAATAATTGTAGGTAGGTGGCGGCGATGTTAGGGAGGGAAGATTAGGGGTTAATACTATTTATTATAGTGTTTGCGAGGCGGGAGTGCGGTGGTTTAGGGGTTAATACATTTATTATAGTGGCTGCGAGGTCCGGTCGGCACATTTGGGGCTAATAAGTGTAGTTAGGTAGAGGCGACATTGGGGGGCAGGTTAGGGGTTCATAAATATAATATAGGGGTCAGCGATGTTAGGGGCAGCAGATTAGGGGTTCATAGGGATAATGTAGGTGGCGGCGGTGTCCGGTCGGCAGATTAGGGGTTAAACATTTTTATTAGAGTGGCGGCGATGTTGGGGGGCCTTGGTTTAGGGGTACATAGGTAGTTTATGGGTGTTAGTGTATTTTAGAGCACAGAACTTAAGGGCTTTATATTCCGGCGTTAGCCCATAAAGCTCTTAACTACTGACTTTTTTTTGGCGTTAGGAGTCTTGTCGGTAGAGGGTCTACCGCTCACTTCTCCCAAGACTCCAAATACCAGCGTTACGCAGATCCCATTGAAAAGATAGGATACGCAATTGGCGTAAGGGGATCTGCGGTAGCCTGGAATCACGGTAGGGAAGTGAGCGTTAGACCCTTTCCTGGCTGACTCTAAATACCAGCGGGCGGCCAAAAGCAGTGTTAGGACCCCTTAACGCTGCTTTTGACAGCTAACACAGAACTCTAAATCTAGGCGTAAGAAATTAGCATATGAGCCTACCTAGGTTTAGCTTTCAACTAAGAATAACAAGAGAACAAAGCAAAATTGGTGATAAAATTAAATTTGAAAGTTATTTAAAATTACATGCCCTATTTGAATCATGAAAGTTTATTTTGGACTTGATTGTCCCTTTAACAGGGATTTAATAAAATATTTTTGGATTACTATATGATTATATTGAAGCAATGAATTGTTATGTACAGTAACACAAATGTTGGTAGATTTATAAAGAAACCAACCAATTTTTAATAAGTGGAAGTTTCAAACTGTAATGATTTTTTTGTTGTTGCAGGAATATTATATCTTTTTATCAACAATACAACAAATCTTTTTTTGTATTCTTCAATTAGTTACATGTTTGCTATTGCATTATATTATTTGAAACATATTAATGCTAATTAATGCTAATTAAGAGCACTGCCGGTGTCACATTAAATAAAAAAAAAGTTGTTACCACGCTGTAAATACAGCATGCTCATGATGTAATATATTGTATTCATTACATATTAATTTGTGTCCACTATTTACACGCAACAATCAGTAAGGCGTGTGCACGATTCTGTACGCACAATGTAACTGTATAATAAGGGTCCCAGTCTCCTAATCCGTTCCTCTGTGTACATTTTACAATGTTGCATCCCTAACTTGGCAAGCCGATTGAGTGGTGCAATATGAGCAGGGGACAGTGTATATTATACTAGGCAGGGCTCCCCCTCGAGTATATGGTGAACCACTAGCGTAGTTCAGCAGCGTGATGGTATTTTGAAATGTGGATATTACATACTGTGGGAGCCCTGCCCAGGATAATATACACTGCTCCCTACTCATATCGCACCACTCAATTGGATGGCCAAGTTAGAGGGGCATTATTGTGAAATGTGCACAAAGGTATAGAGCAGAAGAGATACCTCCTGTTAAATTTAATTGGATTATAGGTTCTTTCTGCAAAACTGACATTTAGGCCCAAAACATAATGCCAAGATGTTTAATGGTGCTCTATTATATCGATAATATAACATTTTTGAATATAATGTACTTATGTTGTCATTTATTGTCAGAAATCAGACTTTAGAGCTAAATGCCCTTTCCTGAAATACTGCCCACCTGCCACTAAATGTGTGAGTTAATTGTTATTTTAATATGCAAACAAATGTAAACCTAAAAACAATTCCAATTGGGGGCGCACCTATACAAATATTGCGATCTCTGCACATTAAAAAATGTATATATAAGAGTAACTATTGATGGTTCTGAATTAACAATATATACTATGTTTATAATGCAGTAACGTGACAATGTCTCAAACCAAACAACATAGACATATGCAAAACAGTTGTTCTATTTAAACTTGAAAAAATTGTTATAACAATACTTGATAATATGTGGGAGTCCAAGAGTGTATATACGTGACTCAAAAGTCCCAAAAGCAAGCGATCATCTCCCTGGTGGAAAGGATCTGAATAATCTTCCAATGTTGTTGTGAACTTTTGTTCTTTGATAAGGCTGCTCCACTTGTAATCCCGGTGTGAGGAATGTATTATAATGCTGTGGATAGAAGAAAGGGGCGTCTAATAGTGTATTACAGATAAAACAAATATCAGAGAGTATGAGAGTGAATGCTCACTGAATATAGTTGCACCGTTACCGTACTGTGACCAGTGCTGGGATGCAGGCTAGCCCTTAATACAGTGGCTAGTAAACTGAACTGGTTCGTATATATAAACAGACAACTTCCCAAGATAAAAACAAAAAATGTAATGTCTTTGTGGCTGCAACGTGTTTCTTGACCGCTCATGGGTCATTTCTTCAGGCAAGTAAAAAAAAGACTTGCCTGAGGAAACGACCCCTGAGCGGTCGAGATATGCGTTGCAGCCACAAAGACATTAAAAGTTTTTGTTTTTATCTTGGGAAGTTGTCTGTTTATATATACGAACCAGTTCCAGTGTATATATATTCTGTCCAGATTGGTACAGAGCCCAGCAGTTTTACATTGCTGGTTACACCTGCATTTGATCACCATACCATGTGGAATCGTTTTCAGCCTCAGCTACAGGATTAGCTGACAGTTTACTAGCCGCTGTATTAAGGGCAAGCCTGCATCCCAGCACCGGTCATAGTACGGTGCAACTATATTTGGTGAGCATTCACTCTCATACTCTCTGATATTTGTTTTATCTGTAATACACTATGAGGTGCCCCTTTCTTCTATCCACAGTGTTATTTTAATATGACTGAACTTCTAAATGCATCCTCCATGGCTTGCCCTTACTGCATATGCTGGGCTATTTTTTTCTCTTTCATTGTATGCAGGGGAGAATGGAGAGATGTTCCTAGCATTACATTCTACTAATAAGTAAAAAACTTTAGGCCAGTCGGTTACAACAACATAAGGTTGGGCTCAAAATTAGGCATTCCACAGTCAGTACACAGCCAGCACAATCCAAAAAGCCACTAAGTGCCAGATTACAAATGGAGCGCAATATATCCCTTTCGCTGAAGTGATATTAACGCTCTACTTTGTAATACTGGCGCACGCTAATGTGCGGTGGTATTACAAGTAAGGTGCAATGCAAACATGACCTCGGGTTTAATATTGATCTCACAAACATCCTTTTGTGTGATAAGTCAACAAACTGCCAGGCATCTAAATGCCTTATACTTTTAATTTATGGCGCAGAAAGCGCTATCAGAATACTCATTGCGCTGTATTATTAATCAGGAGTTAAGTTTTGAGCACTATCCAATTTATGACTATAAAATGTAAGCATGTTTCGAGACCTGAAGTAAACCATTCTTTTAAATAATATAGCATATAGCTACAGGAAGAACTCCACTACTAATGCACCCTTAACTTAGTGCATCTTCTGTTTAGTGCTCAAGCGAATTTTACTACACGTTCCCGAAGAAGTCTATTATGGCAGGGATTAAGAGCATCCATGCTATAAGACATACATATTTTAGTGTGTTCTAGACTATGGACAACATTTAACAAGCAACGGGCAGACAAGGCTAGCTCCTGTTAACCAGTCTGCCCAGTATCGTGGCCCGCGTGCAGCAATACACTGCCCACATTGGACATTGCACTAGCAGCTGCTTGTGCAATGCTGGGGTTATTTTAGTCCACCAGCTAAGAGCTGGCGTGCAGGTTAAGAAACAGCAATCTGATGACCGCTGCTTCTTATGCAAGCCCGCACCGAAGCTGCTTAAAGCTGCATCTCGCAGTTTTATAACTTTCCTCCTATATCTCATGCAATAAAAGATAACGTTGGGTTTGTTATATGAGCTAAAAAAAAGTGCTATTGAAAGTGATATAGCACTAATATTTTTTGCATTTCCCTTTTAAACTAGGCCATAAAAAGGGTTTGTCTGATATTTTTAATTTGTTAATTATGTTCTATTAAGCATTAAAGCCTAGATCATCAAGATATAGTTTTTAAAAGGAATTTTAAAAAAAATTAAAGGGACATAGAGCTATATAAGGCTCAAACTATTAGGTATTATTTATCAATTAATGAGATGCAAATAATATAATCAAGTAGATAAAACTGATGTGATACGTATTATATACACAAATCCTTTTTATAGAAAATGATAATCTAAACACAAATGAAAAAGTCATATATAACCTTCCAGAAATGACTTTATAAAATCCCAAAATCACGAGAAATGTTGAAACATATGTTCTTAAGATTTACTCCTTATTAATATTGATCGCACAAAACATCCTATTGTGTGATAAGCCCTTAATGGAACTAACAAACTGCCAGGCTCAATATTCACACTATGCAGTAATCTTTTTGATTTACAGTACTTGTGTAAGAGCATAGGAGAAGGTCTTCTGTTTTTAGAGGCTTACTACTATCTAACTCATAATATTAAAGGGACATGAAACCCAAAACGTTTCTTTCATGATTTACAAAGAGAATAGAATTTTAAACTTTTCAATTAACTTCTTGTATCTAAATCGCTTCATTCTCTTCTCTATCATTTGTTGAAGAAACTGCAACGCATATAGGTGAGCCAATAACATGAGACATATATGTTCAGCCACCAATCAGCAGCTCCTGAGGTAAGATTTTCAACAAGGGATATCAAGAGAACAAACCAAATTAGATAATAGAAGTAAATTGGAAAGTTGTTTAAAATTATTTTCTCTGTCAAATCATTAAAGAAAAGTTTTGGGTTTCATGTCCCTTTAATTTCACTGGTTGTATAGTACATAAAGGGACATGGAAGTAAAATTAAACTTGAATTGGATACAGCATGTCATTTTAAGACACATAAATTCACATCAATTATCAAATTTACTTTGTTTTCATTGTACCCTTTGTTAAAAAACATATGCACATATCCTAAGCAGCAATGCACTACTGAGAACTAGCTGGTTATTTGTTGCTAAACTCCTTTTTTTTCCTGTTATTGGATCAATAGATATGTTCAGCTAGGTACCAGTAGTGAATTGCTGATGTGAAGTTTAACTATGTGTTTAATCCTTTTGCAAGCTAGGATTAACTACATATTACTGCATTTTCTTTTTGCACTTGTCTGTCACTTTCATTATTTAAAAAGACATCTAGCACATTGACTGAGCGCAATAGTTCGTGTTTCTTGAAAAGCACTTCTTGATTTGGGGGTCTGTAAAAACACATGAACCTAATAAATCACAGAACATTAGCTATCGTCTGTCATACACTACAAAATAATGATAGCCCTTAGAAGTATTAAAGGGACAGTCAAGTCCCAAAAAAACTTTCATGATTTAAATAGGGCATGCAATTTTAAACAACTTCCCAATTTACTTTTATCACCAATTTTGCTTTGTTCTCTTGGTATTCTTAGTTGAAAGCTAAAACTAGGAGGTTCATATGCTAATTTCTTAGACCTTGAAGACTGCCTCTAATCTGAATGCATTTTGACCACTAAAGGGCATTAGTTCACATGTTTCATATAGATAACATTGAGCTCATGCTCGTAAAGTGACCTAGGACTGAGCACTGATCGGCTAAACTGCATGTCTGTCAAAAGAACTGAAATAAGGGGGCAGTCAGCAGAAGCTTAGATACAAGATAATTACAGAGGTAAAAAGTATATTAATATAACTGTGTTGGTTGTGCAAAACTGGGGAACGGGTAATAAAGCGATTATCTTTCTTTTTAAACAACAAAAATTCTGGTGTTGACTGTCCCTTTAAGAAAAGATTAACGTCTCTCAATGTACCCCCATGGTATTCAAGAAACATCCTAGTATGTAAGGAAAGGTAGATTATGTCATTCACTTGACAACGCTGATGGAGGAATACAAATTCCCAATTCATTGTCATCTTTTTAGAAACATCAAATTGAATACAACAACATGTAATATCATAATTAAGCATTTTTTTTTTATTTGAATCAAGCAAGTTACAATTGTTCCACATCTTTTCACATATAAAACAATCCATGAAATGAAATATGTTGTTAAAATTTGAATAGGACAGATATGCTTAATAAACAATCAAGGCAAGGCTTACATGCCAACTCTGTCCAATAGCGTTTGAGACCTGGAGGCTAGGGAATGAGTCAGAAAGGCTCATGGGTGGAGTCATGGCATTCTGAGGTTAAAGTCAGTATGAATTGTGATTTGGGCAGAGCTGGGTGTGACATAGGTAGAATTTTGGCATGATGAAGAAGTCTGGCTAGCCACTTCATGCATTTATAAGGAAAGTAGTTAGCTTTGGCTATCATGCTAAATGTGTTACTATTGTGAGTTACATGATGTCAAGAGGTTGGAGTTAATAATAAAACATGATGTTTATTTATGTAAAAAAATATTAAAGGGACTTACAATATTATCTATAACACATAAAAACAGTTATAGAGCAACAATGCACTACAGGGACCAAGTTAGACACATGTGGTATGCCAGATGTACTGTATTTGTGTAGCCACCAATCGCCCAGTAGTAAATTATGGCTCCTAAGCCTACCTATAGTATGTTTTTCAACAAAGGATACCAAAAGAATGAAGTACATTTGATAATAGCAATTGCATGATCAATCTGATCCATAAAAATATTTTTAAATTGGGTATTTCAGGTAAAATTGAGATTCAGACACTGTTCCATGTAGTGATTCATTCATGTACAGATTGTGATGGCTTAGAATTTGGAAAAAGGAATACTATAATTGTATAAACTTATTTGATAAGGTGATAGGCATGATTGGAATAGATACTGGGTATTTATAGCAATTAACTTATGTGTGTCAATGGGCTGTTGCATTGACAAACCATTGCAAGTGTAAGATTTTATTATTTTCATAAAATTAGATTTTTTTTTTAGTAATCTACAAAAATTAGATTTTTGCAACTTCAGTATTATTTATGCATTAAAGTGTTCTTGTGGGAGCTTTTTGTAAAAGGGTAATCATTTATATAATTTTCACAGAAATTCCCATAAGGATACAAACTCCATTATCTACTTTCTTTCTTGTTAAAAGAAGTGAAGAAACAGTTTACATAATTTTTACAGTAACTTTAAAAATTATTAACATCATAAATATTTTAAATTTTCTATCACTGAACATAAAACTCTAATCCTAAAAAATCTAAAATAGCATTTGATAACTCACTTACGACTAGATTACAAGTGGCGCGCTAACTGTTGCATGTGAGCGATATCCGCTTTTTTCAGCTATTTGCTGGCAACGGAAATAGAGCATGTACAGTATTACGAGTTGAAAGTCGAATGCAATTGTGATTTACATTTGGGTTAGCGTGACTTGAGAACTTGTGTAAAGGGTAGATTAAGAACATTTTTTTATTAAACACCATAAATAGACTTAATAGAGCGCAACCCAGTGCACACACACAAAGTTAACCTCTAGCAAAGTTAATACATGAACAGGAGTGTTAAATAGTGCTCCACTCATAATCTAGTACTTATTTCAGAAAAAAGTCCAATAACTACACTAAAACTATGTTTCCTATTATATACTTGGGTATTGAAAATATCACTGGTTTACTAGTCAGGGGTTAAAAGCTACTTGCCCAGAGAAAAAAGTTAGTAGTCCACACAATTATAAAGATAGGAAAAAGTCAAATTTCTAAATCATCCGTTGCAAATTCTATGTCTTCTGGGACCACTGGGAATTTCAAGCCCTATATATATATATATATATACTGTACAGTATATATACAGTGCTTTTATTGTAAGAAAAAAGGTGCCGGTACCCACTGA
This sequence comes from Bombina bombina, assembly GCF_027579735.1. Classification (NCBI taxonomy): domain Eukaryota; kingdom Metazoa; phylum Chordata; class Amphibia; order Anura; family Bombinatoridae; genus Bombina; species Bombina bombina. The sequence goes on along the minus strand of NC_069504.1, from coordinate 69,368,190 downwards.
TTATTGATTCATATATTGTGCTCAGTAACTTTGAGAAAAGCAAAGGGACAAACGGCTAGATTACGAGTTTTGCGTTATGAGTGGCTCGCTACTAACTTGCAAGTTATTTCCACCACTCACCTATAATAGCGCTGCTATTACAGGTTTGCAAAAATACGGCATTAGCGGGCAATATGGCAGCGTTGAGCTCCATACCACACACAAATACCAGCGCTGTTTTGAGCTGCTGTTACGTGCTCGTGCTCGATTTCCCCATAGACGTCAATGGGGAGAGCCGGCGGAAAAAAAAGCCTAACACCTGCAATGACGGAGCGTAAAGCTCCGTAACGCAGCCCCATTGATTCTTATGGAAAAAGCAAATGTACGTTTAAACCTAACACCCTAACATAAACCCCGAGTCTAAACACCCCTAATCTGCCACCCCCGACATCTCCGACACCTACATTACACTTATTGACCTCTAATCTGCCACCCCCAACATCGCCGACACCTACATTACACTTATTTACCCCTAATCTGCTGCCCCCAACGTCGCCGCCACCCACCTTCACTTATTAACCCCTAATCTGCCGCCCCAATGTCGCCGCCACCTACCTACACTTATTAACCCCTAGTCAGCTACCCCCAATGTCTCCGCCACCTACCTACACGTATTAAACCCTAATTTGCCGCCCCCAATGTCGCCGCCACCTACATAAATTTATTAACCCCTAATCTGCCGCCCCCAATGTCGCTGCAGCCACTATACTAAAGTTATTAACCCATAAACCTCTGGCCTCCCACATCACTAACACTAAATAAATATATTAACACCTAAACCTAACCCTAAGTCTAACCCTAGCCCTAACGTAACCCTAACTCTAACATCCCTAACTTTAACATAATTAAAATAATTCTAAATAAAACCTACTATTAATAACTAAATAATTCCTATTTAAAACTAAATACTTACCTGTAAAATAAACTCTAAGGCCTAGATTTAGAGTTTTGCCGGTAAGGACCCACGTAGCTAACGCCGGCTTTTTTCTGGCCGAACCATAAAAATAACTCTGGTATTGAGAGTCCACATAAAGGCTGCGTTAGGCTCCAAAAAAGGAGCGTAGAGCATTTTTAACGCAGCTTCAACTCTCGATATCAGAGTTGCTTACGCAAGCGGCCAGCCTCAAAAACATGCTCGTGCACGATTCCCCCATAGGAAACAATGGGGCTGTTTGAGCTGCAAAAAAGCACCTAACACTCTAACATGTACCCCGAGTCTAAACACCCCTAACCTTACACTTATTAACCCCTATTCTGCCGCCCCCTACCCTATTCTAAATTACTAAAGTTAAAAGCTCTTTTACCTTACCAGCCCTGAACAGGGCCCTTTGCGGGGCATGCCCCAAGAAGTTCAGCTCTTTTGCCTGTAAAAAAAACATACAATACCCCCCCCAACATTACAACCCACCACCCACATACCCCTAATCTAACCCAAACCCCCCTTAAATAAACCTAACACTAAGCCCCTGAAGATCTTCCTACCTTGTCTTCACCATACCAGGTTCACCGATCGGTCCTGAAGAGCTCCTCCGATGTCCTGATCCAAGCCCAAGCGGGGGGCTGAAGATGTCCATGATCGGGTAGAAGTCTTCATCCAAACGGGGCAGAAGAGGTCTTCCATCCGATTGAAGTCTTCATCCAATCGGGGCAGAAGAGGTCTTCCATCCGATTGAAGTCTTCATCCAGGCGGCATCTTCTATTGACATCCATCTGGAACGGAGCGGCAGCATCCTGAAGACCTCCGACGCGGAACATCCATCCTGGCCGACGACTGAACGACGAATGACGTTTCCTTTAAATTACATCATCCAAGATGGCGTCCCTCGAATTCCAATTGGCTGATAGGCTTCTATCAGCCAATCGGAATTAAGGTAGGAATATTCTGATTGGCTGACGGAATCAGCCAATCAGAATCAAGTTCAATCCGATTGGCTGATCCAATCAGTCAATCAGATTGAGCTCGCATTCTATTGGCTGTTCCGATCAGCCAATAGAATGCAAGCTAAATCTGATTGGCTGATTCTATCAGCCAATCAGAATATTCCTACCTTAATTCCGATTGGCTGATAGAATCCTATCAGCCAATCGGAATTCGAGGGACGCCATCTTGGATGACGTCATTTAAAGGAACCTTCATTCGTCGTTCAGTCGTCGGCCAGGAAGGATGTTCCGCGTCGGAGGTCTTCAGGATGCTGCCGCTCCGCTCCAGATGGATGTCGATAGAAGATGCCGCCAGGATGAAGACTTCAAACGGATGGAAGAGCTCTTCTGCCCCGCTTGGATGAAGACTTCAATCGGATGGAAGACCTCTTCTGCCCTGCTTGGATGAAGAATTCTACTGGATCATGGACATCTTCAGCCCCCCGCTTGGGCTTGGATCAGGATATCGGAGGAGCTCTTCAGGACCGATCGGTGAACCTGGTATGGTGAAGATAAGGTAGGAAGATCTTCAGGGGCTTAGTGTTAGGTTTATTTAAGGGGGGTTTGGGTTAGATTAGGGGTATGTGGGTGGTGGGTTGTAATGTTGGGGGGGGTATTGTATGTTTTTTTTTACAGGCAAAAGAGCTGAACTTCTTGGGGCATGCCCGCAAAGGGCCCTGTTCAGGGCTGGTAAAAGAGCTTTTAACTTTAGTAATTTAGAATAGGGTAGGGCATTTTTTATTTTGGGGGGCTTTGTTGTTTTATTAGGGGGCTTAGAGTAGGTGTAATTAGTTTAAAATTGTTGTAATATTTTTCTTATGTTTGTAGATATTTTTTTATTTTTTGTAACTTAGTTCTTTTTTATTTTTTGTACTTTAGTTAGTTTATTTCATTGTAGTTATTTGTAGATATTGTATTTAATTAATATATTGATAGTGTAGTGTTAGGTTTAATTGTAGGTAATTGTAGGTATTTTATTTAATTAATTTAATGATAGTGTAGTGTTAGGTTTAATTGTAACTTAGGTTAGGATTTATTTTACAGGTAATTTTGTAATTATTTTAACTAGGTAACTATTAAATAGTTCTTAACTATTTAATAGCTATTGTACCTGGTTAAAATAATTACAAAGTTGCCTGTAAAATAAATATTAATCCTAAAATAGCTACAATGTAATTATAATTTATATTGTAGCTATATTAGGATTTATTTTACAGGTAAGTATTTAGCTTTAAATAGGAATAATTTATTTAATAAGAGTTAATTAATTTTGTTAGATTTAAATTATATTTAACTTAGGGGGGTGTTAGTGTTAGGGTTAGACTTAGCTTTAGGGGTTAATACATTTATTAGAATAGCGGTGACCTCCGGTCGGCAGATTAGGGGTTAATAATTGAAGTTAGGTGTCGGCGATGTTAGGGAGGGCAGATTAAGGGTTAATACTATTTATTATAGGGTTAGTGAGGTGGATTAGGGGTTAATAACTTTATTATAGTAGCGCTCAGGTCCGCTCGGCAGATTAGGGGTTAATAAGTGTAGGCAGGTGGAGGCGACGTTGTGGGGGGCAGATTAGGGGTTAATAAATATAATATAGGGGTCGGCGGTGTTAGGGGCAGCAAATTAGGGGTACATAAGGATAACGTAGGTGGCGGCGCTTTGCGGTCGGCAGATTAGGGGTTAATAAGTGTAGGTAGCTGGCGGCGACGTTGTGGGGGGCAGGTTAGGGGTTAATAAATATAATATAGGGGTCGGCGGTGTTAGGGGCAGCAGATTAGGGGTACATAAGGATAACGTAGTTGGCGGTCTGCAGATTAGGGGTTAAAAAAATTGAATTGAGTGGTGGCGATGTGGGGGGACCTCGGTTTAGGGGTACATAGGTAGTTTATGGGTGTTAGTGTACTTTAGAGCACAGTAGTTAAGAGCTTTATAAACCGGCGTTAGCCCAGAAAGCTCTTAACTACTGACTTTTTTCCTGCGGCTGGAGTTTTGTCGTTTGATTTCTAACGCTCACTTCAGCCACGACTCTAAATACCGGAGTTAGAAAGATCCCATTGAAAAGATAGGATACGCAATTTACGTAAGGGGATCTGCGGTATGGAAAAGTCGTGGCTGAAAAGTGAGCGTTAGACCCTTTTTTGAGTGACTCCAAATACCAGAGTTAGCCTAAAACCAGCGTTAGGAGCCTCTAACGCTGGTTTTCACGGCTAACGCGAAACTCCAAATCTAGGCCTAAGCTAGCTACAATATAACTAATAGTTACATTGTAGCTATCTTAGGTTTTATTTTTATTTCACAGCTAAGTTTGTATTTATTTTAACCAGGTAGACTAGTCAATAAATAGTTATTAACTATCTACTATCTACCTAGTTAAAATAAATGCAAATTTACCTGTAAAATAAAACCTAACCTGAGTTACACTAACACCTAACATTACACTAAAATTAAATAAATTAAATTAAATTAAAAAAATACATTTATCTAAATTACAAAAAATAAAAACACTAAATTACACAAAATAAAAAAGAGATTATCAAAAATCAAAATGAATTACTCTTAATCTAATAGCCCTATCAAAATAAAAAAGCCCCCCCCAAAATAATAAAACCCCTAGCCTACACTAAACTGCCAATAGCCCTTAAAAGGGCATTTTGCAGGGCATTGCCCGAAAGAAATCGGCTCTTTTACCTGTAAAAAAATAAAATAAAAACAACCCCCCTACAGTAAAACCCACCACCCACACAACCAACCCCCCAAATAAAAACCTACCTAAAAAAACTAAGCTCCCCATTGCCCTGAAAAGGGCATTTGGATGGGCATTGCCCTTAAAAGGGCATTTAGCTTATTTACGGTGCCCAAAGTCCCTAATCTAAAAATAAAACCCACCCAATAAACCCTTAAAAATACACTAACCCCCGAAGATCCACTTACAGTTTTTGAAGACCGGACATCCATCCTTATCCAGCCAGGAGAAGTCTTCTTCCAAGTGGCAAGAAGTCCTCATGAAGCCGGGAGAAGTCTTCATCCAAGCGGCAAGAAGTCGTCCTCCTGGCAGGCAGAAGTCTTCATCCAGACGGCATCTTCTATCTACATCCTTCCGACGCGGAGCAGCTCCATCTTCAAGACAGCCATACACTGAAGGTTCCCTTTAAAGGACGTCATCCAAGATGGAGTACCTTGAATTCCGATTGGCTGATAGAATTCTATCAGCCAATTGGAATTAAAGGGTAAAAATCCTATTGGCTGATGCAATCAGCCAATAGGACTGAGCTTCAATCCTATTGGCTGATCCAATCAGCCAATAGGATTGAGCTTGCATTCTATTGGCTGTTCCAATCAACCAATAGAATGCAAGCTCAATCCTATTGGCTGATTGGCTCAGCCAATAGGATTAAAGCTCAATCCTATTGGCTGATTGCATCAGCCAATAGGATGTTTTACCCTTTAATTCCAATTGGCTGATAGAATTCTATCAGCCAATCGGAATTCAAGGGATTCCATCTTAGATGATGTCCCTTAAAGGGAACCTTCATTGTATGGCTGGGACCGTATGAAGTGGATGCTCCTCACTGGATGTCTTGAAGATGGAGCCGCTCCGCGCCGAAAGGATGAAGATAGAAGATGCCGTCTGGATGAAGACTTCTGCCTGCCTGGAGGACGACTTCTTGCCGCTTGGATGAAGACTTCTCCCGGCTTCGTTGAGGACTTCTTGCCGCTTGAATGAAGACTTCTCCCGGCTGGATGAGGATGGATGTCCGGTCTTCAAAAACTGTAAGTGGATCTTTGGGGGTTAGTGTTAGTTTTTTTTAAGGGTTTATTGGGTATGTTTTATTTTTAGATTAGGGACTTTGGGTACCGTAAAAGAGCTAAATGCCCTTTTAAGGGCAATGCCAATCCAAATGCCCTTTTCAGAGCAATGGGAAGCTTAGGTTTTTTAGGCAGGTTTTTATTTGGGGGGGTTGGTTGTGTGGGTGGTGGGTTTTACTTTTGGGGGGGTTGTTTGTATATTTTTTTTACAGGTAAAAGAGCTGATTTCTTTGGGGCAATGCCCCACAAAAGGCCCTTTTAAGGGCCATTGGCAGTTTAGTGTAGGCGGGGGATTTTTTTTATTTTGGGGGGGCTTTTTTACTTTAATAGGGCTATTAGATTAGGTGTAATTATTTTAAATATTTGATAATTTCTTTTTTATTTTGTGTAATTTAGTGTTTATTATTTTTTGTAATTTAGATAAATGTATTTTTTTAATTTAATTTATTTAATTTTAGTGTAATGTTAGGTTTAACTGTAAGACAGGTTAGGTTTTATTTTACAGGTAAATTTGTATTTACTATTTTTACTAGGTAGCTACCTAGTTAAAATAAACTTACCTGTGAAATAAAAATAAAACCTAAGCTAGTTACAATGTAACTATTCGTTATATTGTAGCTAGCTTAGGTTTTATTTTACAGGTATTTATTTAGTTTTAAAAAGGAATAATTTAGTTATTAATTTTAATTTGGAATTATTTAAATTATGTTAAAGTTAGTGGGTACAAAATCCGGTGCTGCCTAGAAGTATGTAGAAATAAATATCCAAAGAGAGCACTCGCCGTGAAAAGAAACGTGTTTAATAAGAGAAATAACTTTTTTTTTCACAGGAGTCTGAGGACGGGGGTTTTTCCCCGAATACGTTAACTCTCTTATTATATACGTTTGTTTTCACGGCGAGTGCTCTCTTTGGATATTTATATATATATATATATATATATATATATATATATATATATATATATATATATATATATATATATATAACAAGAGAATGCACTCTCAGGACTTTTTCACAAAAACCAATTTAATGGAACGTTTTCGGGGTTCACAACCCCTTCATCAGCTGATGAAGGGGTTGTGAACCCTGAAAACGTTCCATTAAATTGGTTTTTGTGAAAAAGTCCTGAGAGTGCATTCTCTTGTTTTCTATTTGATGGTATATCATTGCACCCAGACGAGTTGGCTATTGGTGGGCTGAACTGGAAATTGTCTACAATATATATATATATATATATATATATATATATATATATATATATATATATATATATATATATATATACAGGGAGTGCAGAATAATTAGGCAAGTTGTATTTTTGAGGATTAATTTTATTATTGAACAACAACCATGTTCTCAATGAACCCAAAAAGAATTAATATCAAAGCTGAATAGTTTTGGAAGTAGTTTTTAGTTTGTTTTTAGTTATAGCTATTTTAGGGGGATATCTGTGTGTGCAGGTGACTATTACTGTGCATAATTATTAGGCAACTTAAAAAAAAACAAATATATACCCATTTCAATTATTTATTTTTACCAGTGAAACCAATATAACATCTCAACATTCACAAATATACATTTCTGACATTCAAAAACAAAACAAAAACAAATCAGTGACCAATATAGCCACCTTTCTTTGCAAGGACACTCAAAAGCCTGCCATCCATGGATTCTGTCAGTGTTTTGATCTGTTCACCATCAACATTGCGTGCAGCAGCAACCACAGCCTCCCAGACACTATTCAGAGAGGTGTACTGTTTTCCCTCCTTGTAAATCTCACATTTGATGATGGACCACAGGTTCTCAATGGGGTTCAGATCAAGTGAAGAAGGAGGCCATGTCATTAGATTTTCTTCTTTTATACCCTTTCTTGCCAGCCACGCTGTGGAGTACTTGGACGCGTGTGATGGAGCATTGTCCTGCATGAAAATCATGTTTTTCTTGAAGGATGCAGACTTCTTCCTGTACCACTGCTTGAAGAAGGTGTCTTCCAGAAACTGGCAGTAGGACTGGGAGTTGAGCTTGACTCCATCCTCAACCTGAAAAGGCCCCACAAGCTCATCTTTGATGATACCAGCCCAAACCAATACTCATTTGCCTAATAATTCTGCACTCCCTGTATATATATATATATATATATATATATATACAGTCCAGATAAAGGACAGCACAATCTTACGCCAATTCACCAATTCAACTGCCAAGGTGCACTGCAAGCCAATTTGTATCCTCTCCAAGAACACAGGCACTCACTGGTCTTTATAAAAGGTAATCCTTTATTCAATCCATTAAAATGATAATAATACCATGACGTTTCGGCACACCATCGTTCCTTTATCAAATGTATCAAAATATTAAAAAGCTTCATATCAAACTTACCCCTAATCACCTCTTAAATACTATTGGAATATAGCACATGCCGCCAGCCCATCGTGTGTAAAATCGGCGTCTGACGTCATCAGGGAGCGCTGATCTGTGCGCCCTGTGAAATTGTAGGGCCGACGTTGCCATGGCAACATGTAAACCATACACAGTTACTCGGCAAATGTGCAATAGACCAATAGATATATTTGCATATCGAGTGTGTCGCCGATTACACATATTGACAGAGTTCCCCATACTTATTATAATGGGGCAAAGTACCGCAAATCTCCAAAATATTGGACAAAAACAATGTCTATATCAGCGCAACACTCCCAGCAAATAATACTAAAAACTTCCAGCTTACAGTCTTGTATACTTGCTATTTATGCACTAACTGTTAAAATTCCTGTTAAAGATGGCTGAGTCAGCACAGTTCGATAATCTGTATCAGGATGAAGATTTCAACACAGAGCCATTGGTGTTTACAGATGATGATGCAGAGAGAATCAGAATAAGTGACAAAATGAGTGAGTTGGGGGGTGACACCCCCATTAACGTATATCATAAATTGTTAAATTTAAGGAGGAAGCAAATAGATTATCATTTACATGCAGTTTTTTTTTTTTTAAATAAATTTTTTATTGAGGAACAAAATAAGTTTAACAAAAACAAGATGACAAAGCGAAACATAAATGTAGAAGTTACAAATTTTGTGCTGTCATCTAACAGAAGTCAGTACTAGAATATAAATGATACAACATCTTTGATCTATTATATTAATATACTTGGTGCATTTTAAAATAAAGAGAAAAAAAAAAGCCAAGATGTCTTTATCGAGTAGTGATGATATATATCCATACATGTTCTTTCCTCATTTTTTTCAATTTTATGCTTTTGGAAGGATACAATCTAGCTCAATAACTAAAGGAGGAATAGAATCAAGTAGTAGACTTGTATCTTAGTTTCTAGATATCCAGCGTACCCCTGTCAAAATAATAATCATCCCCTCAGTTTGGGTCTGTATCAGACTGAACTTAATGTGGCTTTAATAATCTTAAATAAGAGGACAAAATTACTTAGTTGGTATTGATATGTAGTCGCAGTAGGTATTCTAGGTTATGTGCATTTACTGTAGCTTTACAACATGGGGGGAAAGAAGCAAAGAAACAAAAGAGGAGGGGGGAAGGGAAAGAAGGAAGAGACCAGGAGGAAGAGAAAAAAAAAAAAAAAAAATTCTCATTCCTTTTCCTCATTACTTTTAGGGGTCCCTTAACGTGCAATGTACTAAATAGTTCCCTGTCATCTATGAGTGCTGTAGCGCATTCCATTTGCACCAAATTTCATGGAAGAGTTCTAGCTTGTTTAGGTATCTGAATGCAAATTCCTCCATTTGTCTAATATGGTCTATTATAGCTATTATTTTTTTGGGTGATGGAGAGGAGGTTTGCTTCCAATCTCTGGCTATAGCCAGCTTCGTAGCCATAAGAACGTACAGGGCAATATGTTTGTCAGGTTCTAACATTTTCGGGAATTCGTGATGCAGGAGACCCACTGTAGGGGTTGGACAGAGAATTATGTCTAGTGATTTGAGAACATCAAATGCAAATCCCCAAGTTTTCCGAATTATAGGACAGTCCCACCAAATATGAACCTGTGTTCCCAAGTGACCACAATTACGCCAACATAAGGGAGAGGCCTGCGGGTAGTATTTATTCAGTGTAACCGGCACAAAGTGCCACCTAGTGGTAATCTTATAGTAAAGTTCCCACAGTGTTGCACTATGTAGAATTTTCCTCGCGTTAATTAGCTCTCTAAGCCATACTGTGATCTCAATGTTAACGTTAAGCTCCTTCTCCCAGGCTTTGTATTGACTGTGCTTAGTTTTATCTGTAGGAGTTATCAGTAAATTATAGTGAAAGGAGAGAGATCCTTTGAGTGATTTGCCTAAATTCCATCTTTGTTCCCATCTAGTAGGAGGTCTAACTGTTTGACCTGATAGTCTCCACGCCTTGAGAATACTCGCCAGTCTGATAAATTCAAAGTGCAGGGAAGAGGGTATGGAGAGCTTAGCCTTGGCCTCTTCAAATGACAAGAGGAGATCTTCATTATAGAGAGATGTGACTGGTTCGTTAGCTGCCTCCTTCCATTGGCCTATATGTGTTTCAGGCATAGAGACCAAAATGTGCCTTATCCTATAGAGTGGGGAGGGATGCGGTGCAACTGATTCCATATTTTTTCTGGAATCCCAGTGCAGAAGAGTATTCAAAATGAGTGGGTGTACAATTTGTAAAGATCTACGCACGTGTATCGGTATCCAAGGGAGATCCTGAAGTACAAGAGCCCCAGGGAGCAGAGACTGCTCCACCTCATACCACCTGGGCCTGTCACCCTCGAGGCTCCACCCAACCATATGGGCCAGTCGTGCAGCATCGTGGTAAATTAGAACGCTAGGGTAGGCTAATCCCCCTCTGTCTAAGGGTTGCTGAATCGTTGTAGTCGCGATTCTGGGTCTTCCTCCCTTCCAAACATAGTTTGAGATTAGGCTCTGTAGTTTATTCAGTATAGGTCTGGGAACTGAAAGGGTTATGCACCTAAAAAGGTAAGTAATTTTAGGGATGAGCGACATTTTGACCGCCGCTATACGCCCTGTCCATGAGAATTCTCTGAATTCCCAGCTTTCAAGAAGTTTCTTAAATTCCGGAATACGGTCTGTGAAATTTTTCTGGATCATAGTTTCCGGATCTGGGCTCAGGTGAATGCCCAAATGTTTAACAGAAGTAGCCGACCATTGGAAATCGTATTTTCTTTTCAAGAGTTTCAACTCAGATTCGGGGACATTAATGTGTAATACTTCGGTTTTAGAATAGTTCAATTTATAAAAACTACATTTAGAAAATGTGTCCAAGCAGCGGAAGACAGCTGGTAAGGAAGTAGATGGGGATGTGAGTAATAGAGTGACGTCGTCAGCAAACAACGCAATCTTGTGTGCTGACCTCCCGAAGTTTATGCCTACTATATCGGGGTTTGCTCTGATCAACTGGGCCAGGGGTTCAATAGCCAACGCAAATAGCATCGGGGAAAGAGGGCAGCCCTGTCTGGTTCCATTGAGGATATCAAACTGGGCAGACTGAAAACCGACACCATTAATCCTCGCTGTAGGGGCTAAGTATAAGACTTTAACCGCTTTAAGAAATTGTGGGGGAATTCCAAAAGCCTCCAAGGTGCACCAAAGATAATCCCACCTGACCCTCTCAAATGCTTTTTCAGCATCAAGCGACAGGGCCAGGAGGGGGATCCCTCTTTTCTCAGCGTCGTATAGGATATCAAATAATCTTCGAGTATTATCTGGGCCTTCTCGGCCTGGGACAAAGCCTACTTGGTCCGGGTGGACTAATTTACACAAGACTCTAGCTAATCTATTAGCCAGAATTTTGGAATATAGTTTTGTATCAGAGTTTATCAGAGAGATTGGTCTGTAGCTCTGGCATAGACTAGGGTCTTTTCCCGGTTTCAATATGGTGATGATGTCTGCTTCCAAAAATTCATTTAGGCAGACTCCAGTGTTAATAAAAGAGTTATAAGTTCGTAATAAAATTGGTTCAATGGTTTCACTAAAAGTTTTGTACAAGTAACCTGTGAATCCATCCGGACCCGGGGCCTTGTTTCTCTTAAGCTGAGCGATCGCAGATTTTAATTCTGCCAGAGAGATCTGTGAGCTTAACATGTCAGACGCCTCCTTATCTATACAAGGTAAGTGCAAAGAATTCAGAAGAACTCTAATTTCATCTATGGAGTAGACTTTACCAGAGGTCTCATCTGCCAGGTTATACAGATTAGCGTAAAAAGCTCGGAATGCCTCTGCAACATCTACAGGAGATGTTACCAGTTTATCTTCCCACGCTATGGAAGCTAAAGTTCTCTGAGCTTGTCTTAGTCTAAGTTTAGAGGCTAACAAAGTGTTAGCTTTGTTATTATGATAATAGTAGGTTTGTTTAAGCCTGAAGAGAGATTTTTGTACCTTAGCGAGCTCACATCTATTGAGTTCTTCTTTTAGGAACTCAAGTGTCTTTGCGCCTTGTACAGATGGGTTTGCCTTTAATATAGATGTTTGATGTCTGAATTCACATGTTAATTCTGCAAGTGATTTGCCCTGTTTTTTCTTTAAGATAGCAGCTCTGTTAATTAGAGCCCCTCTAAGGTAAGCCTTAAGAGAGGCCCAGATGTACTGCACATCTGTCTGTGCATTATCATTGAGCTGAATTAACTCCTGCAGACTATTTTTAACTTCCTGCAAAGTGAGGGGATGCGATATCAACCATTCCTCGTATCTCCACTTTTTAAAAATTGGAACCTGAGGAGTGGAGAAAGTAGCTATCACGGGGTCGTGATCTGACCATGAAATGACTTCAATTCTGGAGGAACTAATTTCATTCAGAGTGAGCGGCTCAACAAAGATAAAATCAATTCTTGAAAACATCTTATGGGCACTCGAGTAGAAAGTGAAATCATTGTCCGAGGTATGCTTAGCTCTCCATACATCATATAGGCTATATTGGGCCATCAGATTTCTAAATGCGGCAGATAGAGAACTGGTGGAGCGGGCCGGAGCTATTCTGAGGGTCCCTTTTTTGTCTTTAAGGGGATCCATAACAAGATTGAAATCTCCTCCAATAATTAATGTTCCCTGTTTAATTGTGGCAATAAGTTTAAGGACATGTTTTAAAAAAGGAATTTGTTTAGAGTTCGGGGCGTAAAGATTAGCTAGAGTGTATTTTCTTTCATTTATTTTACATATAAAAATAATGTATCTAGCTTCAGGATCTACCTCCGTATGTATTTTCTCAATCTGAAGGTTATCTTTGAGGAGGATAGCCACTCCTCTAGATTTAGTGGAGTGAGAGGCCTCTAATTTAGTAGAAAAGTTTTTAAAGGAGAAGGGGATGCTTTGAGTTCTGATCCAATGGGTCTCCTGGAGCATAATGATATTAGCTTTGAGTCTCCTAATGTTGGTTAGTAATAGACTTCTCTTGGTCGGGGAATTGAGGCCTTGGACATTGTGAGTGAGGACTTTAATTTCCATATTGCGAGAGGAAGAGGAGGAGAAAAAAAAAAAAAGAGGGGGAGGAAGTGGCGGGAAAGAGGAAAGTAGGGATATGGGGGGAGGTTGATAAAGCTATATACTATCTGTGCGTGTGGGCCTGTTACAAAATTCACATTATGTGAGAGGGGGTAGATGAAATTTTAATGAACAAGCTATACAAGGCCAAACAGGGACTGAGAATGGATTCTTTTAAGTTCAGGGCGTGCTGGAGATCTGAAGATAGTAAATAATAGTTTGGGGGGAATAGGGGGATATTCAGCGGGTAAGCACCGCTATAAATTAGGGATTTAGGTAAAGATATGTTTACGTTCTATATGTTAGAATGCTGAAATAGAAACAATGGTTACCACCTAAAATAAGGGGGGGGGCGGGATAACCAACTTATATGATTATTAGGCATATAGATTGTACATTTCAATTGAACAACAATAAACTTGGGACCGGATTAATTCCGGATCAAACTCAACCAAATAAAGTATAACCTTAGTAACAATAGCTCATACCTTGTCACATGAAGATCTAAAATATAATAAAAAATATGTTACAAGTATATATTTTGAAAAGGCAAAAAACAAAGGAAAAGCATGCAGGAGTACATTGCAATAACACTTCGCCATTTGTGAGGAGGATAGGATATTATTAACATTTATACACCAGTCCAGAGTGTAAAAATATAGTGCACAACTACCTAAATACAGGGTAGAATTGCATACAGGTCAAAAGTTTGTGCCTGATATAGGGTGAAACGTTTTATTGGCGGCAGACAGTCCTTACAGGACTTTTTTCTCTTTTTCTCTTTCCTCCTACTACCTTCATGAAACTAGAGAGAGACAGAGAGATTGCTCAGTGAGAAAAAATTTGTATGCCTAGTTAGGTATGGCCCTGCAGTAAGGGGGTAATGTTAGAGATAAATCTTATTTCCATATTAAATATTATTAGTTCCCATAGTAGTGTTATAAGTTCAAGTTTTCAGTTATTCAGTATGTGATATATCCTCTCTTTTTAGTTTTAGTTTAATCTTACTGAAAAAGAGGATATTAGAAGACACTTAAACTTTGCTTTCCTAGAGACTGAGTAGCTTTTAACCTCGTGTGTAACAGCTATGGAGATGAGGCTGTTACAAAAATTAGATATGGTAAATACATGAGCTAGAGGAATATTAACTATCAGAATTAAAACATAAATTACATAGTCTCTACTATAATTTTAAAGTGGACCTGAAAGGGAAGAAGAGCAGTATGACACAATAAGACTCTACAATTTTATATGTTATAGGTCTGAAAATGTCTTGAGTTCGCTCTTAGTAAGCGTTGACCACCATTATTGTAAGGGATGTCTTAAGGGTAATGGTGGCTCAGGACTGGAAGCTGCAAGGGCAAATGCATAACTCCTACTTAAACTTAAAGTTAACTCTATATTAGATAGAACAAGTGTATATATTTGTGCTATATAAACAAACTGTCATTGTCAATGAATATAATATATAGTATCAGTTTAAACTCATTGATAAACCTGAAAGGAAAGAAAAACATTAGCAAATATCAGCACTTTGTAGTATTGAATTTAGAATGTCTGGATACAGCACGAGTTCATATGAAATGAGGGTTATCCCTCATTATAAAAGGACATGAATCTTGAACACAGGTGACTCAGGATCCAGAGCTGCAAAAACAATATGTCATTAGCTATTACAGAATATACATAGGCATTATAGTGCCTAAAAGTAAGCCAACATGAGTAAGATAGCTTTGATGTTAGGATCAGAACATGCGACCTTTGGTGTTTATAGTTATATTGTTTATCTTTCTTTTTTTTCTTCCTCTTTCTCTCCCTTCCTCCTCTACTTTTTTAACTCTTGCTATGGTATTTAAAATAAGAAATAGGAGCATAGCACTTATTTATGCCCAGGACCATCAAATTATTATTCCGCTTGACAGTGTGAGTTAATGACCTGCTGAGTGGTGTTTCGTCTCTTTGAGGCAGGAGAAGATCTTCTGGGTTTAGGGCTCCACTCCGAGGCATCAATCCGTAGGGAGGTAGGTTCCAGGGTTGTGGGGCTGTTAGTAGGAGGGTCATTTTGAAGAGGTTTGGGGTCCTGGTGTGCAGGTCCTGAAGCTTGGGGTTTTTGTAAAAAGTTTAGTTTGCTGAGTATTTCCATCCCCTGAGTCAGGTTAGATACATTATAAGTAAGTCCATCATATTGGAAAATAATCCGGACTGGGAAACCCCATCTATATTTAATGGAGTGCTTGCGAAGGCATTGTGTGATCGGCTGAAATGATCTTCTTTTTGATAGAGTATGAGTAGATAAATCAGGAAAAAATTGTATTTCTTTATAGGGATCTGGTAGGTCTTTATTCATGAAGGCTGCTCTAAGAATCTTTTCCTTAAAGGTATAGTGGTGAAATCTGACAATTATATCTCTCGGTTGTGCCTGGTTAGAGTTCCTTGGCCTGACTGCTCTATGGGCTCTGTCAATTTTTGCGTCTTGGTCTAGTGGCGAGTTGAGTAATGCTGCAAACAGCTCTTCCAGGTATTTATTCAGGTCTACGGTTAAGATACTTTCAGGGATACCTCTGAGACGTATATTATTGCGTCTAGACCTGTCTTCAAGGTCAGCTAACTTTACTTCAAGGTCAGATATCATTTCAGCTAAGGATTGAGAATAAGCAAGGAGATTAGAGTGATCGGTTGCCAAATCCTCATGTTTGTGTTCCAAGGTGTCGGTTCTATCCCCCAGAGATGAGATTTCTCTTTTAAGGTCTGCAACCGAGGTTCTTATTTCTTGCTTCAATGAGGAATGGTGGGAATCCATTTTAGCAGAAAGTGAGTTCATGAGTTCTTTGAGAGAAGTATCTTCTGAATTATAGATAGATTTTTTTTCCAGTAGGGGGTATTTCTTCATCTCCTGGGCCAGACGGAGAATCTCTGGAATCATCATCTGAAAGGTCCCCTTCTAGTAGAAATTTACTATGAAAGTGGTCTGCTACAGTTCTTTTTGGACCTATATTATGTTTACCAATGTTTTTCTTTCTGTTAGAATGAGACATTTTTAGTACGTTATGTCTCAGGTATAACCAGCAATCTGCCTCAACAATTCTCTGGATGTAGAAGGTGTTGGCAAGTTACTCTCCCTTCTCTTCTCTCACCTCTTCCTCTTATTCTCCTTTCTTTATCTCTTCTCCCTCTCTCTTCCCAGATACGCTACTCCTGAGGGTAGTTGCCCTCACAGGGCCATCACGGGAAAAGGAACTTGGGGTATGACCTACTGCCACAACTGACAGCAGGAAAGGGAGGAGGAGAGCATATCATAGGCGACAGTAGATCAAGAAGCTTTGTAGGAGGTACCTTCCTCTTTTTTTTTTTTTTTTTTTAGGTTCCTGTACTCTTTCAGTGATAGGTGTCACAATTATATATGAAACAACAAGTGGGTGCTAAGGCAAAACAGTGCTATGAAAATATACTCAAGAACTATCTGGGAGCCCCTTTTTTCTCTTTTCCTTTTCTTCTCCTTTACTGGCGTTGAGGTAGCACCTAAGCTCACTCTTTGTAGTGCAGTTGTGAGAGTCTGAGCTATATTATGCTTATTATACAGAGCAGTGAAAATGACACAAAAAACAAAGCAATAGAAACAGCAAAAGGGGTGCAAGGTTCCCAGGAGTGAGTTGTCAGGGGTTATGCTCAGTTTGAAATAAGCAAAAATTTGTAGCAGTTTGTAGTCTCTTCAATCATTAACACTTTATAAATATTTGCAATGAGAGATATTGGCACATACAAATATATTCCCTTAAAGTGGTATGGATTGGTACCTCTAGGTATAAGTGACCAAGAGCAGCAAACAAACTCTTATAGATAATCTTAGCTGCTAGCTAGCAAACGCTTACAATACTTATAAGGCTCCTGTCTTTTACTGCAGCAGTGTTGTAGTTCGTATTGGTTAGGCAAGATTAATAGTATAAAGGAGTACAAATTAGTAAGCAGGGTCAGCGCCTATGGTTGCAGCTCTGCTTCTCTATTAGGCAGTTAGAAAGTTTATGAGTCCTGCACGCTGATTGCTGATGCCGTATGGTGTCTTACAAATAGAGCCAAATAAGTCTCAATTAAGGGGAGATTTGCCAGGCGTATATGATTGAATAATAGGGCTAACTAGATATGAGTGCCCTTACCTTTCTCCTCTTCCGTTGTCTTGGTGCAGTTTGCGCTTCTGCGTAATGTGCTTATGGTCCTCCTGGATTGTAATGGCGGCTGTTCGCGCCAAAGTAGTGTGAGGAAGATGCGGCCTACAGGAATTCTTTCAGAGTCCTTTGAATCTCCGCAGTGGTCCGGTTGTGAGCCAATCTAGCTCCAGTTTCAGGTGTCTTACAGACGTAGTCACTGTGGTCGTTGCGGAGAGGAGATCCAGCAGTTAGGCGATGACCCGGCTTCTCCGTGTTGTAAATTTGTTTGATGTGTTGACCTGCTGCTCCGGAACGGAGCCCCGACCCTCCGGGCAGTAATTGCAGGCAAGCTGGGCAGACAAAATAGGTATACCGCTGATTTCAGATGCTCCTACTCTCTGAAGCCTCTTATGCGGGTTCAGCTTGCCGGAGGTGGTGTGTCTGCTACAGAGCGGACCCCCGCTGCGAACTGCTCCCGGTCAGTGTAGTTAAAAAATCCTGTCTATAACTATCTAGGATATCTGGAGGTGCAGAAGTATATATATTTTTTTTTTTTATTTTTTAGGCTCTAAGGTCACCTAATATATGCCTAAATTAGCTAACTGAGGGAGAGCTCTTTCTCAAGACGTCTCTCCTGCTTGGCAGTTGGCTCCGCCCCCCTACATGCAGTTTTTTTTATCTGGGTATCATAGGAAGAAATATATCCCAAGGGGATTTAGAGTGAAAAATATACCCACCCTAGGCCGCAATAATGTTGAATTTTGTAGGACGTGGTGCTCCGTGCTAAACAAATGCTCCTATGACCTTATGTTGTTGGTGATAGAGGAGGTCACTAGGTTAGAGAATAAAATTAAAAATGAAACTGACATCATTAAACAAAACAGTATGCACATCCTGCTGGAGGATAAGAGTCAGGATTAGGTTACCAAACTGGAAGGTATAGTAAGTAAATACCGTAGTGATCTTATTGCATTCAAAAATAAGACCTAGATTTGGAGTTTGGCATTAGCCGTGAAAACCAGCGTTAGAGGCTCCTAACGCTGGTTTTAGGCTACCGCCGGTATTTGGAGTCACTTAAAATAGGGTCTAACGCTCATTTTTCAGCCGCGACTTTTCCATACCGCAGATCCCCTTACGTAAATTGCGTATCCTATCTTTTCAATGGGATCTTTCTAACTCCGGTATTTAGAGTCGTTTCTGAAGTGAGCGTTAGACATCTAACGACAAAACTCCAGCCGCAGGAAAAAAGTCAGTAGTTAAGAGCTTTCTGGGCTAACGCCGGTTTATAAAGCTCTTAACTACTGTACTCTAAAGTACACTAACACCCATAAACTACCTATGTACCCCTAAACCGAGGTCCCCCCACATCGCCGACACTCGAATATTATTTTTTAACCCCTAATCTGCCGACCGCCACCTACGTTATACTTATGTATCCCTAATCTGCTGCCCCTAACACCGCCGACCCCTGTATTATATTTATTAACCCCTAATCTGCCCCCACAACGTCGCCGCCAGCTACCTACAATAATTAACCCCTAATCTGCCGACCGCAAAGCGCCGCCACCTACATTATAGCTATGTACCCCTAATCTGCTGCCCCTAACACCGCCGACCCCTATATTATATTTATTAACCCCTAATCTGCCCCCTCAACGTCGCCTCCACCTGCCTACACTTATTAACCCCTAATCTGCCGAGCGGACCGCACCGCTACTATAATAAAGTTATTAACCCCTAATCCGCCTCACTAACCCTATAATAAATAGTATTAACCCCTAATCTGCCCTCCCTAACATCGCCGACACCTAACTTCAATTATTAACCCCTAATCTGCAGACTGGACCTCACCGCTACTATAATAAATGTATTAACCCCTAAAGCTAAGTCTAACCCTAACACTAACACCCCCCTAAGTTAAATATAATTTAAATCTAACGAAATTAATTAACTCTTATTAAATAAATTATTCCTATTTAAAGCTAAATACTTACCTGTAAAATAAACCCTAATATAGCTACAATATAAATTATAATTATATTGTAGCTATTTTAGGATTAATATTTATTTTACAGGCAACTTTGTAATTATTTTAACCAGGTACAATAGCTATTAAATAGTTAAGAACTATTTAATAGTTACCTAGTTAAAATAATAACAAAATTACCTGTGAAATAAATCCTAACCTAAGTTACAATTAGACCTAACACTACACTATCATTAAATTAATTAAATAAAATACCTACAATTACCTACAATTAACCTAACACTACACTATCAATAAATTAATTAAATACAATTCCTACAAATAAATACAATTAAATAAACTAGCTAAAGTACAAAAAATAAAAAAGAACTAAGTTACAAAAAATAAAAAAATATTTACAAACATAAGAAAAATATTACAACAATTTTAAACTAATTACACCTACTCTAAGCCCCCTAATAAAATAACAAAGACCCCCAAAATAACAAAATGCCCTACCCTATTCTAAATTACTACATTTCAAAGCTCTTTTACCTTACCAGCCCTGAACAGGGCCCTTTGCGGGGCATGCCCCAAGAAATTCAGCTCTTTTGCCTGTAAAAAAAAACATACAATACCCCCCCCAAACATTACAACCCACCACCCACATACCCCTAATCTAACCCAAACCCCCCTTAAATAAACCTAACACTAAGTCCCTGAAGATCTTCCTACCTTGTCTTCACCCTACCAGGTTCAACGATCCGTCCTGAAGAGCTCCTCCGATGTCCTAATCCAAGCCCAAGCGGGGGGCTGAAGAGGTCCATGATCTGGCTGAAGTCTTCATCCAAGCGGGAGCTGAAGAGGTCCATGATCCGGCTGAAGTCTTCATCCAAGCGGGAGCTGAAGAGGTCCATGATCCGGATGAAGTCTTCGAACAACGGCATCTTCAATCTTCTTTCTTCCGGATCCATCTTGCAGACCTCCGACGCGGAACATCCTCTTCTCCCGATGCCTACTAGCCGAATGACGGTTCCTTTAAGGGACGTCATCCAAGATGGCGTCCCTCGAATTCCGATTGGCTGATAGGATTCTATCAGCCAATCGGAATTAAGGTAGGAATATTCTGATTGGCTGATGGAATCAGCCAATCAGAATCAAGTTCAATCCGATTGGCTGATTCGATCAGCCAATCAGATTGAGCTTGCATTCTATTGGCTGTTCCGATCAGCCAATAGAATGCGAGCTCAATCTGATTGTATAGTGTTTAATTGTAACTTAGGTTAGGATTTATTTTACAGGTAAATTTGTAATTATTTTAACTATTTTAGCTATTAAATAGTTCTTAACTATTGAATAGCTATTGTACCTGGTTAAAATAATTACAAAGTTGCCTGTAAAATAAATATAAATCCTAAAATAGCTATAATATAATTATAATTTATATTGTAGCTATATTAGGATTTATTTTACAGGTAAGTATTTATCTTTAAATAGGAATAATTTATTTAATAAGAGTTCATTAATTTTGTCAGATGTAAATTATATTTAACTTAGGGGGGTGTTAGTGTTAGGGTTAGACTTAGCTTTAGGGGTTAATACATTTATTAGAATAGCGGTGAGCTCCTGTCGGCAGATTAGGGGTTAATAATTGAAGTTAGGTGTCGGCGATGTTAGGGAGGGCAGATTAGGGGTTAATACTATTTATTATAGGGTTAGTGAGGCGGATTAGGGGTTAATAACTTTATTATAGTAGCGCTCAGGTCCGCTCGGTAGATTAGGGGTTAATAAGTGTAGTTAGGTGGAGGCGACGTTGTGGGCGGCAGATTAGGGGTTAATAAATATAATATAGGGGTCGGCGATGTTAGGGCAGCAGATTAGGGGTACATAGGGATAATGTAAGTAGCGGCGGTTTACGGAGCGGCAGATTAGGGGTTAATAATAATATGCAGGGGTCAGCGATAGCGGGGGCGGCAGATTAGGGGTTAATAAGTGTAAGGTTAGGGGTGTTTAGACTCGGGTACATGTTAGGGTGTTAGGTGCAGACGTAGGAAGTGTTTCCCCATAGCAAACAATGGGGTTGCGTTAAGAGCTGAACACGGCTTTTTTGCAGGTGTTAGGTTTTTTTCCAGCTCAAACAGCCCCATTGTTTCCTATGGGAGAGTCGTGCACGAACACGTTTTTGAGGCTGGCCGCTTGCGTAAGCAACTCTGGTATCGAGAGTTGAAGTTGCGTTAAAAATGCTCTACGCTCCTTTTTTGGAGCCTAACGCAGCCTTTATGTGGACTCTCAATACCAGAGTTATTTTTATGGTGCGGCCAGAAAAAAGCCGGCGTTAGTTTTTCGGGTCGTTACCGACAAAACTCCAAATCTAGCCGTAAGAAACTTAACAGTGTTGAAACTGATTATAGAGAGAAACGTGTATATAAGTGGCTATATGGCAAAGATGATACTACACAGAATAGACGGCGACGTAATTTGCGCCCTAGAAACACACTAAGTATAGTTGATAGCAGTGGAGGAGACTCCTCAGGCCCGGAGGGTATGACCTCTAGCCAGAGTAATACTAACAACAGCGAACACTCCAATTCTTTTTTAGGAGTGGGGACACGCTCGGCAGCAAAACCACCAACTATTCCCACTACAAAAAGAGAAGTGAGGGAAGAAAAATCAGAAGGGGGGGGGGGGCACAAAAATACAATTAGCAAGGAAAAAGTAGATATCATATTTAACCTCAGTAGCAGACATTTGAATGAAGCTGAAATATCCCTGTTAAATCGGGGGCTATCATTCATACCGACCCCCAAAACTGATTCTTTTGATATGAAAACTGATTCTTTTGATATGCTGGTGGATATACATAAGTTACAAAGGCAGCTGAAACTAAGAGATCATTTTAGAAATGACACTTATATCCCCACTCCATTCAAGAAAAAATCCACCTTTGAACCTGCAAATACACATAACTCCATCAGAGGATACACACGGGCTCTTAGACATGATATCAAACGAATACCCCAACACAAGACATATTCTAACTTGAGTAAAGCTGAGGCCCAAGCACTCACGGACCTGAAAAATGACACATCCATCATTATCTGCCCTGCCGATAAGGGGGGATCTGTTGTCATTTTAGACTATGCAGAGTACAGGAATGAGGCACTTAGACAGTTAAGAGATAGCCAAACGTACAAGAAATTATCTGGTAAACCTACATCAACCTATAAAAGGGTCATTGACAGATTTCTACAGGAGGGCTTTGAGGCAGGTATACTTAGTGAACAGGAGCAGACATTTCTCACTACAGATTATCCAAAGGTCCCTGCACTCTACTTACTGCCAAAGGTGCATAAAACCTTACAAAATCCACCTGGCAGACCGATTGTGTCTGCCAGGGGTTCAATTTTGTCCAGTTTGGCCATATACATTGACTCGCACCTCCAGCATGTTGTTAAGCATACTGAATCTTATTTAAAGGATTCCCCAGATATGATTCGTGTCCTAAAGGAATATGTTGGTTTAAGTGTTGATGATGTGCTTGTCACCATGGACGTGGACAGCCTTTACACTGTGATACCTCATCATGAGGGTGTGGAGGCTGTCAGGTCCATGGTGACGGGCAATGATTTGTACAATGGTCCACCTATAGAGTTCCTTTGCGAAATGTTAACACATTGTCTTGAGAAGAACTATTTTAAATTTGAAAATTACTATTTTTTTGCAAATCACAGGTACAGCCATGGGTTCGAATGTGGCACCCACTTATGCAAACCTCTACATGGCGTGGTATGAACGCACGTTGATGCGGCCACATGATAATAGCAACATCATGTACTACACACGCTATATTGATGATGTGTTCTTGGTGTGGAGAGGTGGTGAGCCAGCATTACTTGAGTGGGTGTCACATTTGAATACCATGGCTTGTCCAATCAGGTTTAAGTTGGAATATAGTACAGTATCTGTACATTTTTTGGATCTTAATATTTTCAAAGTTGATGCAGAGGGTATCACTCATTTTGGTACCTCTCTTTATACTAAACCAACTGACCGCAATTCCTTGTTGGATGCGAGGAGTTTTCGCCCTCTGCACCAAAAGAAAGGGATTGTCACCTCCCAACTCACTCGTGTCATTAGGAACAATAGTGAGATACCTATGCTACATCAACAACTGGAAGAAATGGACACGAAACTAGTGGAGAGAGGCTATACTAGAGAGATGGTTATGAAGGCACGTGATGATCTTATGGATCCCACTAATCTGGAAAAAAGACAAAGGACAACCAAGTCAGACCCTGACCGGATCAACATGGTTACTACATATACATCAGATTCGAGACACCTCACTGAGGCGGTCCGGAGGCATTGGCCAGTGGTAGGCAGTGATCCCACACTACCATTTGGGAGGATGGCTGCCCCCAGAATAGCATACCGAAGAGCAAATAACCTAAGGGACATATTGGTTAAGTCAGATCCAATAAGGAATTACAAAAAGGATACTTGGCTTAAACCCATGAAGATGGGCTGTTTTCCCTGTTCTGGATGTATAACCTGCAATGATATGCTTAGGGGCAATTCGTTTCAGCACCCTCACAGCAACAAAAGATTCGACATTAGGCATCGCCTTACCTGCACCAGCGTATATGTAGTATACATGATTATTTGCCCATGTTCCAGTGTATACATCGGTAAAACTGTAACAACCTTCCGCGAGCGTATGGCAAACCACCGGTGTGCTATACGGGAGGCCCTACGCACTGGTGAATCAGAACAACCAGTAGCTAGGCATTGCATCCAACATAAACATGTGGTTTCAAGTTTACGCACAATGCTTATAGATCATATACCCCCACTCCCAAGGGGAGGTGACAGGGGGAACCTGTTACTGCAATGCAAAACCAAGTGGATCTACAGGCTAAATACCATCTCTCCATGTGGCCTCAATACCTCACTTGACTTCAGCCCTTTCTACTAGATAAATTCTGTTTTTGTAACATAATCAGAGTACACAGATTTGTCTTGTTATAGCGTATGGGTCTTAAAAATGGACATATAATCTTCTCTCACATATTGTTCCCATGTTTCTACCATAATAGTAGTAGGTATGAATGCGAGATAGTATCTCACCTTATATGTAAATTGAAGTAGTTTACTGTCACTATGACATCAAATGCTTTTTTGATACTTTTCACTCATTATGATATGGATACAATGTTATATAGATGCTCCTTTCTGATACATTTTTGAATTTTATACACTATGTTTTTTACGCACTTTGTTTTTAGTATTATTTGCTGGGAGTGTTGCGCTGATATAGACATCGTTTTGCGGTACTTTGCCCCATTATAATAAGTATGGGGAACTCTGTCAATATGTGTAATCGGCGACACACTCGATATGCAAATATATCTATTGGTCTATTGCACATTCGCCGAGTAACTGTGTATGGTTTACATGTTGCCATGGCAACGTCGGCCCTACGATCTCATAGGGCGCACAGATCAGCGCTCCCTGATGACGTCAGACGCCGATTTTACACACGATGGGCTGGCGGCATGTGCTATATTCCAATAGTATTTAAGAGGTGATTAGGGGTAAGTTTGATATGAAGCTTTTTAATATTTTGATACATTTGATAAAGGCACGATGGTGTGCCGAAACGTCATGGTATTATTATCGTTTTAATGGATTGAATAAAGGATTACCTTTTATAAAGACCAGTGAGTGCCTGTGTTCTTGGAGAGGATATATATATATATATATATATATATATATATATATATATATATATATATATATATATATATATATATATATATAATATATATATATATGTGTGTGTGTGTGTTTTTTTTCTTGCAACTTTTTTTTTAAGCCTTACATTTTTCTTTAGGGAGTTGATTTAACAATGTGCGAGTGGATATGATCCACTGTAGCGGATTATGTCTGCCACACATTGATACATTTATTATTGCACAAGCATTTCTCGTGAAATGCTTGTGCAATCCCGCCCCCTGCACATTTGTGGCCACTGGGAGGGGGTGTCAATCAACCTGATTGTATTAGATTGGGATGATTGCTGTCCGCAGCCTCAGAGGTGGTGGACGAGTTAAGGAGCAGTGGTCTTACAACCGCTGCTTCTTAACGCCTGTTTCCGCAAGCGTAAAGGCTTGTGCGGAAACAGCTGCATTTAAGCCTTGATAAATCAGCCCCCAGGACTCAAGTTGTGCTAAATATTCTAGCACAGTTCCAGCTTTCACTCGAGCGCATCCTATAACTTTCAACTTGTAATAACAGCACAAATTAACGCGGACACAATTTCCATTGAAAGTATAGGCTGCACTTTTCTCTGGTTAACGCACTTTACCATGGACTTGTAATATCGTAGTTGAGCTCTTAGGGTAGTGTGGTCCAGTAATTTTTGGTTATCACGTATCATTAGTGTGCCACTTGTAATCTGGGCCAAACTGTTTATTACAAAGACACCTGCAGTGACACAAACATACATAATAGCTACAGTGGTAATCATAAACAGACAAAGAACTGCAGTCAGTCATTTTTTCTCTCTCTTTTCCAGCACTTGTCTCTGAATTTCTTACTTCCAAAAATCAATCGCTCACTATATTACACGCAGCCCAATCTTAATTTCTCCACTACTCCCTTTCAAAGCCTCTGTAATCTGCTTCAACTGATCAAATTTGACCTTTTTTAGCCCACTTCATTCCAACCTCAGGTCTCAGTTAAATCTCACATTATTAACACTGTCCTTCTTGGATTTTCTTTGGAACAAACACAGATCAAGCCTGAAGCCTCAATACTTTACCAGCAATCATTTTCAGATTACTGCAAGCTGAATGTTTGTCCTTTGCTTATATCTCATACCTTAGAGTTTTACTTTCATTACTTCTTTTCAGAAAGTATTTAAGTTTTTTTATCATGTTGTTTTGATTCCCTTTATATTACAAGAAAAAATAAATAAGTTTAGTAATTAAAATCCAAGCCAGCAATAGCATTGATGTTTGTATTTGTTCATGTTCTTATACTAAGAAGACTAAAGTATAGGTTTTCTAACTACATGTTCCTTTGTAATTAAAAGTACAGGGATCTCTTCCAATTCATATTAACACATATTAAGAGTGAATCAAACAGACTACAAATGTGTAATATAAAATATATATAATAGTTACAGATTTTTGATATATGCAATAATTTGATAATAATGTAACATTTTGGCGTACTTGTCATCTTGGACCTTTTTGATACTTTGAAATGTATTTACTATTAATAAATGTGTTCATTCATTGTGAAATTGATTGCTTCAAAATAAGAATATGATGTGGACAATAACATATTGTGCTGCTATAGGCTGGCCACCCACAGTTAAGGCTAGATTTTCGGTTTTCTTGGCTGTTTGCGTGCAAGTTAAATTCCGATCATATTACACTATAAAACTAAATGGCAATGGATGAACACAATTGCGATTTACTCTACAATGATTACCTCAACCTCAGAGCACTGGTTACCTGTTATGTGAGACAAAAAGTGTCATAAAACACTTACGGCTAGATTTAGAGTTCTGCGGCCAAAGGGGTGCGTTAGCTACGTGTGCTTTTTCCCCCCCGCACCTTTTAAATACCGCTGGTATTTAGAGTTCACAGAAGGGCTGCGTTAGGCTCCAAAAAGGGAGCGTATAGCATATTTACCGCCACTGAAACTCTAAATTCCAGCGGTGCTTACGGACGCGGCCAGCTTCAAAAACGTGCTCGTGCACGATTCCCCCATAGGAAACAATGGGGCTGTTTGAGATGAAAAAAAACCTACCTGCAAAAAAGCAGCGTTCAGCTCCTAACGCAGCCCCATTGTTTTCTATGGGGAAACACTTCCTATGTCTGCACCTAACACCCTAACATGTACCCCGAGTCTAAACACCCCTAACCTTACACTTATTAACCCCTAATCTGCTGACCCCGCTATCGCTGACCCCTGCATATTATTATTAAACCCTAATCTGCCGCTCCGTACACCGCCGCAACCTACATTATCCCTATGTACCCCTAATCTGCTGCCCCTAACACCGCCGACCCCAATGTTATATTTATTAACCCCTAATCTGCCGCCCCCAACGTCGCCGCCACCTACCTACAATTATTAACCCCTAATCTGCCGACCGGGCCTCACCGCTACTATAATAAATTTATTAACCCCTAATCCGCCTCACTAACCCTATAATAAATAGTATTAACCCCTAATCTGCCCTCCCTAACATCGCCGACACCTAACTTCAAGTATTAACCCCTAATCTGCCGTCTGGACCTTACCGCTACTCTAATACATTTATTAACCCCTAACGCTAAGTCTAACTTTAACCCTAACACCCCCCTAAGTTAAATATAATTTAAATCTAACAAAATAAATGAACTCTTATTAAATAAATTATTCCTATTTAAATATAAATATTTACCTGTAAAATAAACCCTAATATAGCTACAATATAAATAATAATTATATTGTAGCTATTTTAGGATTAATATTTATTTTACAGGCAACTTTGTATTTATTTTAACCAGGTACAATAGCTATTAAATAGTTAATAACTATTTAATAGTTACCTAGTTAAAATAATTACAAAATTACCTGTAAAATAAATCCTAACCTAAGTTACAATTAAACCTAACACTACACTATCAATAAATTAATTAAGTAATATACCTACAATTAAACCTAACCCTACACTATCAATAAATTAATTAAATACAATAAAAAATATTAAAAGTGAACAGTGTGCCAACAGATACAGTGCTAAAGTGTTACTATACCATGTAAAATATATATATAAATAATACATATAAATTCAAATAAATATCACAATGAATGTCAATTGGTATTGATTGGTAATAAACAAAAATGTGAATGTTCAAATGACTTAGCTGATATTGCTACGTCAAAGTTACTTGGTGAAACCAAAGGGGGTTCACATATGTCAGAGTACTCCCTCAGGCTTGGTCAAATGATGGCTCGCAACTTCTTCAATACTTTTGCTGGTGTCCCAAAAGAACAAAATCTGTAGAAATATAGAATGAGAAAGAAGGCGCCACCATAGTGTACGATCAATGGATACAGACAAGCTTCAGATGCGCATGAAAAACTGGTACTTACAAGCTCCCTGACACTTGAGAAGTGTCACAAACGCCTTCTGGAACTTTATGAGTCGTCCAGCTAACTCCCACTACCGTCCGTATTGACCCGTTCTTTGGGGTATTCAGATGAATGCCGGATAACTTGCTCTCCCGGTTACACTCTGCTTTAGCAAGCTTGAATCTTTTGTTGGAGGTAGCCTAACCCGGTAGGCTCCTATGCACAGTGAAAACATGTTTTCACTGTGCACAGGAGCCTACCAGGTTAGGCTACCTCCAACAAAAGATTCAAGCTTGCTAAAGCAGAGTGTAACCGGGAGAGCAAGTTATCCGGCATTCATCTGAATACCCCAAAGAACGGGTCAATACGGACGGTAGTGGGAGTTAGCTGGACGACTCATAAAGTTCCAGAAGGCGTTTGTGACACTTCTCAAGTGTCAGGGAGCTTGTAAGTACCAGTTTTTCATGCGCATCTGAAGCTTGTCTGTATCCATTGATCGTACACTATGGTGGCGCCTTCTTTCTCATTCTATATTTCTACTAATTAAATACAATACCTACAAATAAATACAATTAAATAAACTAACTAAAGTACCAAAAAATAAAAAAAGCTAAGTTACAAAAAAATAAAAAAATTAATTACAAACATAATAAAAATATTACAACAATTTTAAGCTAATTACACCTACTCTAAGCCCCCTAATAAAATAACAAAGCCCCCCAAAATAAAAAAAATGCCCTACCCTATTCTAAAATTAAAATAGAAAAGCTCTTTTACCTTACCAGCCCTGAAAAGGGCCCTTTGCGGGGCATGCCCCAAAAAATTCAGCTCTTTTGCCTGTAAAAAAAACATACAATACCCCCCCAACATTACAACCCACCACCCACATACCCCTAATCTAACCCAAACCCCCCTTAAATAAACCTAACACTAAGCCCCTGAAGATCTTCCTACCTTGTCTTCACCATGCCAGGTATCACCAATCGCTCCAGGCTCCGAAATCTTCATCCAAGCCCAAGCGGGGGCTGCAGATCCATCATCCGGCTGAAGTCTTCTATCAAGCGACGGCTGAAGAGGTCCAGAAGAGGCTCCAAAGTCTTCATCCTATCCGGGCAGAAGAGTAGATCCGGACCGGCAACCATCTTCTTCCAAGCGGCATCTTCTATCTTCATCCGATGACAAGCGGCTCCATGTTGAAGACCTCCGGCGCGGATCCATCCTCTTCTTGCGACGTCCTAAGTCCGAATGAAGGTTCCTTTAAATGACGTCATCCAAGATGGCGTCCCTTGAATTCCGATTGGCTGATAGGATTCTATCAGCCAATCGGAATTAAGGTAGGAAAAATCTGATTGGCTGATGGAATCAGCCAATCAGATTCAAGTTCAATCTGATTGGCTGATCCAATCAGCCAATCAGATTGAGCTTACATTCTATTGGCTGATTGGAACAGCCAATAGGATGCAAGCTCAATCTGATTGGTTGATTCAATCAGCCAATCAGATTTTCCCTACCTTAATTCCGATTGGCTGATAGAATCCTATCAGCCAATCGGAATTCGAGGGACGCCATCTTGGATGACGTCATTTAAAGGAACCTTCATTCGGACTTAGGACGTCGAAAGAAAGGATGGATCCGCGCCGGAGGTCTTCAACATGGAGCCGCTTGCCATCGGATGAAGATAGAAGATGCCGCTTGTCACCGCTTGGAAGAAGATGGTTGCCGGTCTGGATCTACTCTTCTGCCCAGATAGCATGAAGACTTTGGAGCCTCTTTTTGACCTCTATAGCCGTCGCTTGATAGAAGACTTCAGCCGGATGATGGATCTCCAGCCCCCGCTTGGGCTTGGATGAAGATTTCGGAGCCTGGAGCGATCGGTGATACCTGGCATGGTGAAGACAAGGTAGGAAGATCTTCAGGGGCTTAGTGTTAGGTTTATTTAAGGGGGGTTTGGGTTAGATTAGGGGTATGTGGGTGGTGGGTTGTAATGTTGGGGGGGGGTATTGTATGTTTTTTTTTACAGGCAAAAGAGCTGAATTCTTTGGGGTATGCCCCGCAAAGGGCCCTTTTCAGGGCTGGTAAGGTAAAAGAGCTTTTCTATTTTAATTTTAGAATAGGGTAGGGCATTTTTTTTATTTTGGGGGGCTTTGTTATTTTATTAGGGGGCTTAGAGTAGGTGTAATTAGCTTAAAATTGTTGTAATATTTTTATTATGTTTGTAATTAATTTTTTTATTTTTTGTAACTTAGCTTTTTTTATTTTTTGTACTTTAGTTAGTTTATTTAATTGTATTTATTTGTAGGTATTTTATTTAATTAATTTATTGATAGTGTAGTGTTAGGTTTAATTGTAGATAATTATAGGTATTTTATTTAATTAATTTATTGATAGTGTAGTGTTAGGTTTAATTGTAACTTAGGTTAGGATTTATTTTACAGGTAATTTGTAATTATTTTAACTAGGTAACTATTAAATAGTTATTAACTATTTAATAGCTATTGTACCTGGTTAAAATAAATACAAAGTTGCCTGTAAAATAAATATTAATCCTAAAATAGCTACAATATAATTATAATTTATATTGTAGCTATATTAGGGTTTATTTTACAGGTAAGTATTTAGCTTTAAATAGGAATAATTTATTTAATAAGAGTTCATTTATTTAGTTAGATTTAAATTATATTTAACTTAGGGGGGTGTTAGGGTTAAGGTTAGACTTAGCTTTAGGGGTTAATAAATGTATTATAGTAGCGGTGAGCTCCGGTCGGCAGATTAGGGATTAATACTTGAAGTTAGGTGTCGGCGATGTTAGGGAGGGCAGATTAGGGGTTAATACTATTTATTATAGGGTTAGTGAGGCGGATAAGGGGTTAATAACTTTATTATAGTAGCGGTGAGCTCTGGTCGGCAGATTAGGGGTTAATAATTGTAGGTAGGTGGCGGCGACGTTGGGGGCAGCATATTAGGGGTAATAAATATAATATAGGGGTCGGCGGTGTTAGGGGCAGCAGATTAGGGGTTCATAGGGATAACTTAGGTTGCGGCGGTGTGCGGTCGGCAGATTAAGGGTTAATTTTTTTTAATAGAGTGGCGGCGATGTGGGGGGGCCTCGGTTTAGGGGTACATAGGTAGTTTATGGGTGTTAGTGTACTTTAGAGCACAGTAGTTAAGAGCTTTATAAACTGGCGTTAGCCCATAAAGCTCTTAACTACTGACTTTTTTCTGCGGCTGGAGTTTTGTCGTTAGATTTCTAACGCTCACTTCAGCCACGACTCTAAATACCAGCGTTAGAAAGATCCCATTGAAAATATAGGATACGCATATGGCGTAGGGGGATCTGCGGTATGGAAAAGTCACGGCTGCAAAGTGAGCGTTAGACCCTTTCCTGACTGACTCCAAATACCAGCGGAAGCCCAAAACCAGCGTTAGGAGCCTCTAACGCTGGTTTTGACGGCTACTGCCAAACTCTAAATCTAGCCGTGTAAAAACACATTTAAAAGTACAGTTACACTCAATAACACCATGTAATAAAAATTACTTTAAGAAAATACACAGAAATATTATAATGGCTCAAAGATATGAGGTCTCAGGTGTTATAAAAAGGCATGTATATATGTGTGTACATATGTATTTATGTATTTATATGTCTAAGTATGTATTTACAAACATATATACACATATAAACACATAAATACATGTGTACACACCTTTTTACACACACACACACACACACACACACACACACACATATATATATATATATATATATATATATATATATATATATATATATATATATATATAAGTGCATTGTAGGACATTACAGTCAAGTAGATGAAAACATGAAAGATCATATTTATGCAATATTCATATTTAATAAAGTATTATAATGTTCATTAATGTAAATATTTCACAGGTATAGGTAAAAATATATGTATTTAACTATCTCTTTAAGAATAAATAGAACATATTCTGCGTATCTTCTTATGTAGTGCTTTTAAATAACAACGATTGTGTTAGCGGGACTTGTGGGTGTTAGGTTTTATTTTTAAGTCTATAGAGGAATATGATTTTGCGTTTGAGACTTTTCAAAGTCTATTTGTTACTGCAACATTGTGTACACAACAGTGCATGCTTTTTATTTTCAACTTGTAATATGAGCGTGAATGGCCGAGCGAAAAAAAAAAATTCTAGAGGTTTTAATGCTCGAATGCAAGTGCAAACTAACGCTCCACTCATAATCTAGCCCTCAGTCGAATTAGCATTTTCTTTTCATGATTTTTAGATGGTGTATAAGCTGCTCCGACTCTGCTCAAAAATTATTTTTTGGGGAAATAATGCAGCAAAACAATAGGATTAGAGGATACATTGAACACAAATTGGGTGATTTTTTTAAATGTATTCTTTTAATATTAGTAGATGTTGGCCATATAAGGCTATCAGCAGTTCCTGGCTTGACCAATTTACATGTTCCATGTTTATAGCTACATGTGTGGTATATAGGAACAAGCTGAAAGAAGTGTCCTCACCCTTTATCTGCAATATTTTCATGATCACCCCAAAAGAATTTAAAAACTAAATAAAACTACAGCTATAAGAAAACAAATCTCTTATTAAAATAGTGGTACTCTCAGCTTTCATCAAATATTTATTTTAATCATAAACATCTAATAATGCCAGGTATGAAGCCGAAGGATAAGTCTCTTGGTTCAAATTTTTGGCCCCTGTGCTTTGACCAGTGGCCTTGGATTTTAGAGACTTAAGACCTTGAATTTATTGCACAGTGGAAAGGTATTTTAACAATGCATTTTCTGTATTTATTGAAGCTTAAAATTGAGAATATGGTGAAGCAAATAGAACTACTAATAGACCACAATTAATTTTCCATATAAGATAATATTAAACAAATATAACAGATGTCTTGGATTTAATGTATAAACAATTAGACAACATGTAAATAGATATTTTCAACATTCATACATTTGTCAGGGCCAATGAAACCAATTTTGTACATAATTAATCCAGAATTTTGATGGCCAGAAAATGCTTTTACGGAAAGTATTTGAAACCACAGAATCAGTCAACACCTAAACGTTTTCACTTCTAATTAAGAGGCACTTATAACGATGCAGTCCTTGATTGCAGCTCTATAAACCTTAAGAGTCCCCAATTATCTGTGAAGAAATGTCAAGCCAACACATTGGATAGTATGGATACTAGTTCTAATTCCCATTTGTCTCGTTCTATTACCGCTTCCCTCTTGTCATTCTAGGAAGCATATTTAATTATGCAGGGTGAAAAAAAAGGGAAGGAGGCTTACAAGGGATCATGGGAGGAGAAGTTTTGACAAGAATAGGATCCACGAAGAATAAAAAAAAAACATTTCTGTCTATAAGTTGTCTCTATGAAGGTTAGTTTTTAGCTTTTTTTTTTAATCCTGTCATTTGAATGTATTCAGGGAATTTTTAGATATTCATTATTTTGTAATAAAAATATTTATCTATGCAAAACACCAGCACTTCTGTATATGAGAATAAGAAAGGTCTGATGTTAAAGAGGTGACTGTCATCTCTGATGCAGTAAATTTTTGTATTACTGGGGTTGATCACTATATATATATATATATATATATATGTGTATATTATTATTCCTTATTTATAAAGCGCCATCAGATTCTGCAGTGCTGTCCATGGGTGCAAAGATAAAAGTACAATACAATACAAAATAAGACACCAGACAAAACTTAACAAACAAATACAGGGGGAGTTGAGGGCTTTATTCCTATGGGAATTTACAATCTAGATGGGTAGGAGGGTGAGAAACAGATGGTGGGGTCTGCAAAGGTGAGAATGATGTTAGTGCAGAGTTAAATTAGGGCAACCATTAGGCAAGCGAAATTCATTTTTTACTGATTTGGGTGATAGACTTCCCTAAACAAAAAGTTTGTTAGGGAGAGTTTAAAGGAGGACAGGTTAGGGGAAAGTCTGACAGTTTGAGGAAGTGAATTCCAGGGGTTGGTGCCGCACGAGAGAAGTCCTGCAGTCTGGCATGGGAGGAGGTGATGGTAGAAGATGCAAGTAGCAGGTCATTATTGGATCTTAGGGGGCGGGCTGGAGTATATTTGTTGATGAGTGAGGATGGGTATGGGGGGAAAGCATTGGTAAGGGCTTTGTAGGCCATTTCATTCTGCTGTGAATGGTGAGCCAGTGAAGGGACTGGCAGAGAGGCGCAGCAGATACAGAGTGTCTGGAAAGGTGGCATCTAGGATAGATTAAAGAGGGTAGAGGCGGGTAGAGGCGGGAGAGAGGAAGGACAGTTAGTATGTTATTACAGTAGTCATGTCGGGAAATTACCAGGGTGTGTGCAAGTTGTTTAGTAGTTTTGTATATATGTTTTGTATATGTGTATATACATGTGCACCAATTGTAATCCAGTCCAATGTGTCTAATGGTTGTCCTGTTTTAGAGAAGGGATTTTAGAGGGGTAAAATTCAAATAGGATGTGTTAGAGGCCCACCTAGAGTTCTACAAATGTACTAGTAACACAAATACATTCAGAAATTAAATTATCTCAAAATACAGATTAATATATATCTGCACATATTTAGTATTTGGGCAAGGTGTAATATTGTGAGATCTGAAAAGGACTTAAGCAGAAAATATAAAATATAACTTTAAAAATGAAATGTTACCCTGTATATAGGACTGTTACTCATGCTTCTTTTTACAATAATAAAATATTCTAGACATGTGCGGTTCGTTTCGGATTAATTCGGAAATTCGGTAAATTCGGAGATTCGGATCGATTCGGATTTCCGAATTAAAATACTTCCGAATCTACCGAATGAATCCGAAATAGCTGCCGTATCTCCGAATAAATCCGAATTAGCTCGTTAAGATTCGGCATTTCCCCATAGGAAACAATGGGAGTTTCGGCTGAAAAAAAACTAACACCGCAGCCCCATTGTTTCCTATGGGGAAACACTAAGTCTGCACCTAACACCCTAACATGTACCCCGAGTCTCTAAACACCCCTAATCTAACACTTATTAACCCCTAATCTGCTGCCTCCGCTATCGCTGACACCTGCATTATTTTATTAACCCCTAATCTGCCGACCGAATATCGCCGCCACCTACATTATAGCTATTAACCCCTAATCTGCTGTCCCTAACACCGCCAACCCCTACATTATAGTTATTAACCCCTAATCTGCCTCCCCCAACGTCGCCGCAATCTAACTACAAGTATTAACCCCTAATCTGCTGACCCGATATCGCCGCCGCCTACATTATAGCTATTAACCCCTAATCTGCTGTCCCTAACACCGCCGACCCCTACATTATAGTTATTAACCCCTAATCTGCCTCCCCCAACGTCGCCGCAATCTAACTACAAGTATTAACCCCTAATCTGCCGACCCGATATCGCCGCCGCCTACATTATAGCTATTAACCCCTAATCTGCTGTCCCTAACACCGCCGACCCCTACATTATAGTTATTAACCCCTAATCTGCCTCCCCCAACGTCGCCGCAATCTAACTATAAGTATTAACCCCTAATCTGCCGACCCGATATCGCCGCCGCCTACATTATAGCTATTAACCCCTAACCTGCTGTCCCTAACACCGCCGACCCCTACATTATAGTTATTAACCCCTAATCTGCCTCCCCCCAACGTCGCCGCAATCTAACTACAAGTATTAACCCCTAATCTGCCGACCGCAAATCGCCGCCACTATAATAAATGTATTAACCCCTAAACCGCCGCACTCCCGCCTCGCAAACACTATAATACATTTTATTAACCCCTAATCTGCCCTCCCTAACATCGCCGCCACCTACCTACAATTATTAACCCCTAATCTCCCGCCCCCAACGTCACCGCTACTATAATAAGGTTATTAACCCCTAAACCTAAGTCTAACCCTAACACTAACACCCCCTAACTTAAATATAATTTAAATAAAACGAAATAAGTTTACTATAGTTAAATAAATGAATCCTATTTAAAACTAAAGACTTACCTGTAAAATAAACCCTAAGATAGCTGCAATATAACTAATAGTTACATTGTATCTATTTTAGGATTTATTTTTATTTTACAGGCAACTTTGTATTTATTTTAACTAGGTACAATAGTTATTAAATAGTTAATAACTATTTAATAGCTACCTAGTTAAAATAAATACAAATTTACCTGTAAAATAAATCCTAACCTAAGTTACACTAACACCTAACACTACACTATCATTAAATTAACTAAATAAATGAATCATATTTAAAACAAAATACTTACCTGTAAAATAAACCCTAATATAGCTGCAATATAACTAATAGTTACATTGTAGCTATTTTAGCATTTATATTTATTTTACAGACAACTTTGTATTTATTTTAACTAGGTACAATAGCTATTAAATAGTTATTGACTAATTAATAGCTACCTAGTTAAAATAATTACAAAATTACCTGTAAAATAAATCCTAACCTAAGTTACAATTAAACCTAACACTACACTGTCATTAAATAAATTAACTACAAGTACCTACAATTATCTACAATTAAATAAACTAAAGTACAAACCCCCCCCACTAAATTACAAAAAAAAACAAACACTAAATTACAAAAAATAAAAAAATATTACAAGAATTTTAAACTAATTACACCTAATCTAAGCCCCCTAATAAAATAACAAAGCCCCCCAAAATAAAAAAAAATGCCCTATCCTATACTAAATTACAAAAGTTAACAGCTCTATTACCTTACCAGCCCTGAACAGGGCCCTTTGCGGGGCATGCCCCAAAGAAAACAGCTCTTTTGCCTGTAAAAAAAAAACACAATCCCCCCCCCCACATTACAACCCACCACCCACATACCCCTACTCTAACCCAAACCCCCCTTAAATAAACCTAACACTACCCCCCTGAAGATCTCCCTACCTTGAGTCGTGTTCACCCAGCCGGGCCGAAGTCTTCATCCGATGGGGCAGAAGAGGACATCCAGACCGGCAGAAGTCTTCATCCAAGCGGGGCAAGAAGAGGTCTTCCATCCATCATACAAGTACCAAAATACAAACAAACACTAAATTACCAAAAATAATAAAATATTACAATAATTTTAAACTAATTACACCTAATCTAAGCCCCCTACTAGCTATTAATATAGCTTCAATATAACTAATAGTTACATTGTAGCTATTTTAGGATTTATATGTATTTTACAGGCAACTTTGTATTTATTTTAACTAGGTACAATAGTTATTAAATAGTTAATAACTATTTAATAACTACCTAGCTAAAATAAATACAAATTTACCTGTAAAATAAATCATAACCTAAGTTACAATTACACCTAACACTACACTATCATTAAATTAACTAAATAAATGAATCCTATATAAAACTAAAGACTTACCTGTAAAATAAACCCTAATATAGCTGCAATATAACTAATAGTTACATTGTAGCTATTTTAGCATTTATATTTATTGTACAGGCAACTTTGTATTCATTTTAACTAGGTTCAATAGCTATTAAATAGATATTGACTATTTAATAGCTACCTAGTTAAAATAATTACAAAATTACCTGTAAAATAAATCCTAACCTAAGTTACAATTAAACCTAACACTACACTATCATTAAATAAATTAACTACAAGTACCTACAATTAAATGCAATTAAAAAAACTAAACTAAAGTACAAACCCCCCCACTAAATTACAAAAAATAAAAAAATATTACAAGAATTTTAAACTAATTACACCTAATCTAAGCCCCCTAATAAAATAACAAAGCCCCCCAAAATAAAAAAAATGCCCTAACCTATACTAAATTACAAAAGTTAACAGCTCTATTACCTTACCAGCCCTGAACAGGGCCCTTTTCGGGGCATGCCCCAAAGAAAACAGCTCTTTTGCCTGTAAAAAAAAAACACAATCCCTCCCCCCACATTACAACCCACCACCCACATACCCGTACTCTAACCTAAACCCCCCTTAAATAAACCTAACACTACCCCCCTGAAGATCTCCCTACCTTGAGTCGTGTTCACCCAGCCGGGCCGAAGTCTTCATCCGATGGGGCAGAAGAGGACATCCAGACCGGCAGAAGTCTTCATCCAAGCGGGGCAAGAAGAGGTCTTCCATCCATCAGAAAAGTACAAAAAAACAAACAAACACTAAATTAGCAAAAATAATAAAATATTACAATAATTTTAAACTAATTACACCTAATCTAAGCCCCCTACTAGCTATTAATATAGCTACAATATAACTAATAGTTACATTGTAGCTATTTTAGGATTTATATTTATTTTACAGGCAACTTTGTATTTATTTTAACTAGGTACAATAGCTATTAAATAGTTAATAACTACCTAGCTAAAATAAATACAAATTTACCTGTAAAATAAACCCTAACCTAAGTTACAATTACACCTAACACTACACTGTCATTAAATTAACTAAATAAATTAATCCTATATAAAACTAAATACTTACCTGTAAAATAAACCCTAATATAGCTACAATATAACTAATAGTTACATTGTAGCTATTTTAGCATTTATATTTATTTTACAGGCAACTTTGTATTTATTTTAACTAGGTACAATAGCTATTAAATAGTTATTGACTAATTAATAGCTACCTAGTTAAAATAATTACAAAATTACCTGTAAAATAAATCCTAACCTAAGTTACTATTAAACCTAACTCTACACTATCATTAAATAAATTAACTACAAGTACCTACAATTAAATACAATGAAATAAACTAAACTAAAGTACAAAAAAAACAAACACTAAATTACAAAAAATAAAAAAAATTACAAGAATTTTAAACTAATTACACCTAATCTAAGCCCCCTAATAAAATAACAAAGCCCCCCAAAATAAAAAAATGCCCTACCCTATACTAAATTACAAAAGTAATCAGCTCTATTACCTTACCAGCCCTGAACAGGGCCTTTTGTGGGGCATGCCCCAAAGAAAACAGCTCTTTTGCCTGTAAAAAAAAACACAATACCCCCCCCACATTACAACCCACCACCCACATACCCCTACTCTAACCCAAACCCCCCTTAAATAAACCTAACACTACCCCCCTGAAGATCTCTCTACCGTGTCTTCACCCAGCGGGCCGAAGTCTTCATCCGATCGGGCAGAAGAGGACATCCAGACCGGCAGAAGTCTTCATCCAAGCGGGGCAAGAAGAGGTCTTCCATCCATCAGAAGTCTTGATCCAGGCGGCATCTTCTCTGTTCATCCATCCGGAGCGGAGCGGCAGCATCCTGAAGACATCCCACGCAGAGCATCCTCTTCTTTCTTGATCCGACGACTAGGTGACTGTACCTTTAAGTGACGTCATCCAAGATGGCGTCCCTTGAATTCCGATTGGCTGATAGGATTCTATCAGCCAATCGGAATTAAGGTAGGAAAAATCTGATTGGCTGATTTAATCAGCCAATCAGATTCAAGTTCAATCCGATTGGCTGATGGAATCAGCCAATCAGATTGACCTCGCATTCTATTGGCTGTTCCGATCAGCCAATAGAATGCGAGCTCAATCTGATTGGCTGATTGGATCAGCCAATCGGATTGAACTTGAATCTGATTGGCTGATTGAATCAGCCAATCAGATTTTTCCTACCTTAATTCCGATTGGCTGATAGAATCCTATCAGCCAATCGGAATTCAAGGGACGCCATCTTGGATGACGTCACTTAAAGGTACAGTCACCTAGTCGTTGGATCAAGAAAGAAGAGGATGCTCTGCGTGGGATGTCTTCAGGATGCTGCCGCTCCGCTCCGGATGGATGAACAGAGAAGATGCCGCCTGGATCAAGACTTCTGATGGATGGAAGACCTCTTCTTGCCCCACTTGGATGAAGACTTCTGCCGGTCTGGATGTCCTCTTCTGCCCCATCGGATGAAGACTTCGGCCCGCTGGGTGAAGACACGGTAGAGAGATCTTCAGGGGGGTAGTGTTAGGTTTATTTAAGGGGGGTTTGGGTTAGAGTAGGGGTATGTGGGTGGTGGGTTGTAATGTGAGGGGGGTATTGTGTTTTTTTTTACAGGCAAAAGAGCTGTTTTCTTTGGGGCATGCCCCCGCAAAAGGCCCTGTTCAGGGCTGGTAAGGTAATAGAGCTGATTACTTTTGTAATTTAGTATAGGTTAGGGCATTTTTTTATTTTGGGGGGCTTTGTTATTTTATTAGGGGGCTTAGATTAGGTGTAATTAGTTTAAAATTCTTGTAATTTTTTTTATTTTTTGTAATTTAGTGTTTGTTTTTTTTGTACTTTAGTTTAGTTTATTTCATTGTATTTAATTGTAGGTACTTGTAGTTAATTTATTTAATGATAGTGTAGTGTTAGGTTTAATAGTAACTTAGGTTAGGATTTATTTTACAGGTAATTTTGTAATTATTTTAACTAGGTAGCTATTAATTAGTCAATAACTATTTAATAGCTATTGTACCTAGTTAAAATAAATACAAAGTTGCCTGTAAAATAAATATAAATGCTAAAATAGCTACAATGTAACTATTAGTTATATTGTAGCTATATTAGGGTTTATTTTACAGGTAAGTATTTAGTTTTATATAGGATTAATTTATTTAGTTAATTTAATGACAGTGTAGTGTTAGGTGTAATTGTAACTTAGGTTAGGGTTTATTTTACAGGTAAATTTGTATTTATTTTAGCTAGGTAGTTATTAACTATTTAATAGCTATTGTACCTAGTTAAAATAAATACAAAGTTGCCTGTAAAATAAATATAAATCCTAAAATAGCTACAATGTAACTATTAGTTATATTGTAGCTATATTAATAGCTATTAGGGGGCTTAGATTAGGTGTAATTAGTTTAAAATTATTGCAATATTTTATTATTTTTGCTAATTTAGTGTTTGTTTGTTTTTTTGTACTTTTCTGATGGATGGAAGACCTCTTCTTGCCCCGCTTGGATGAAGACTTCTGCCAGTCTGGATGTCCTCTTCTGCCCCATCGGATGAAGACTTCGGACCGGCTGGGTGAACACGACTCAAGGTAGGGAGATCTTCAGGGGGGTAGTGTTAGGTTTATTTAAGGGGGGTTTGGGTTAGAGTAGGGGTATGTGGGTGGTGGGTTGTAATGTGGGGGGGGGATTGTGTTTTTTTTTACAGGCAAAAGAGCTGTTTTCTTTGGGGCATGCCCCGCAAAAGGCCCTGTTCAGGGCTGGTAAGGTAATAGAGCTGTTAACTTTTGTAATTTAGTATAGGGTAGGGCATTTTTTTTATTTTGGG
This sequence comes from Bombina bombina, assembly GCF_027579735.1. NCBI lineage: Eukaryota > Metazoa > Chordata > Amphibia > Anura > Bombinatoridae > Bombina > Bombina bombina. The sequence goes on along the minus strand of NC_069504.1, from coordinate 69,326,422 downwards.
GGGCTTTGTTATTTTATTAGGGGGCTTAGATTAGGTGTAATTAGTTTAAAATTCTTGTAATATTTTTTTATTTTTTGTAATTTAGTGGGGGGGGTTGTACTTTAGTTTAGTTTTTTAATTGTATTTAATTGTAGGTACTTGTAGTTAATTTATTTAATGATAGTGTAGTGTTAGGTTTAATTGTAACTTAGGTTAGGATTTATTTTACAGGTAATTTTGTAATTATTTTAACTAGGTAGCTATTAAACAGTAAATATCTATTTAATAGCTATTGTACCTAGTTAAAATAAATACAAAGTTGCCTGTACAATAAATATAAATGCTAAAATAGCTACAATGTAACTATTAGTTATATTGCAGCTATATTAGGGTTTATTTTACAGGTAAGTCTTTAGTTTTATATAGGATTCATTTATTTAGTTAATTTAATGATAGTGTAGTGTTAGGTGTAATTGTAACTTAGGTTATGATTTATTTTACAGGTAAATTTGTATTTATTTTAGCTAGGTAGTTATTAAATAGTTATTAACTATTTAATAGCTATTGTACCTAGTTAAAATAAATACAAAGTTGCCTGTAAAATAAATATAAATCCTAAAATAGCTACAATGTAACTATTAGTTATATTGAAGCTATATTAATAGCTAGTAGGGGGCTTAGATTAGGTGTAATTAGTTTAAAATTATTGTAATATTTTATTATTTTTTGTAATTTAGTGTTTGTTTGTATTTTGGTACTTGTATGATGGATGGAAGACCTCTTCTTGCCCCGCTTGGATGAAGACTTCTGCCGGTCTGGATGTCCTCTTCTGCCCCATCGGATGAAGACTTCGGCCCGGCTGGGTGAACACGACTCAAGGTAGGGAGATCTTCAGGGGGGTAGTGTTAGGTTTATTTAAGGGGGGTTTGGGTTAGAGTAGGGGTATGTGGGTGGTGGGTTGTAATGTGGGGGGGGGATTGTGTTTTTTTTTTTACAGGCAAAAGAGCTGTTTTCTTTGGGGCATGCCCCGCAAAGGGCCCTGTTCAGGGCTGGTAAGGTAATAGAGCTGTTAACTTTTGTAATTTAGTATAGGGTAGGGCATTTTTTTTATTTTGGGGGGCTTTGTTATTTTATTAGGGGGCTTAGATTAGGTGTAATTAGTTTAAAATTCTTGTAATATTTTTTTATTTTTTGTAATTTAGTGTTTGTTTGTTTTTGTAATTTAGTGGGGGGGTTTTGTACTTTAGTTTATTTAATTGTAGATAATTGTAGGTACTTGTAGTTAATTTATTTAATGACAGTGTAGTGTTAGGTTTAATTGTAACTTAGGTTAGGATTTATTTTACAGGTAATTTTGTAATTATTTTAACTAGGTAGCTATTAATTAGTCAATAACTATTTAATAGCTTTTGTACCTAGTTAAAATAAATACAAAGTTGCCTGTACAATAAATATAAATGCTAAAATAGCTACAATGTAACTATTAGTTATATTGCAGCTATATTAGGGTTTATTTTACAGGTAAGTATTTTGTTTTAAATATGATTCATTTATTTAGTTAATTTAATGATAGTGTAGTGTTAGGTGTTAGTGTAACTTAGGTTAGGATTTATTTTACAGGTAAATTTGTATTTATTTTAGCTAGGTAGTTATTAAATAGTTAATTACTATTTAATAACTATTGTACCTAGTTAAAATAAATACAAAGTTGCCTGTAAAATAAAAATAAATCCTAAAATAGCTACAATGTAACTATTAGTTATATTGCAGCTATCTTAGGGTTTATTTTACAGGTAAGTCTTTAGTTTTAAATAGGATTCATTTATTTAACTATAGTAAACTTATTTCGTTTTATTTAAATTATATGTAAGTTAGGGGGTGTTAGTGTTAGGGTTAGATTTAGGTTTAGGGGTTAATAACTTTATTATAGTAGCGGCGACGATGGGGGCGGGAGATTAGGGGTTAATAATTGTAGGTAGGTGGCGGCGATGTTAGGGAGGGCAGATTAGGGGTTAATAAAATGTATTATAGTGTTTGCGAGGCGGGAGTGCGGCGGTTTAGGGGTTAATACATTTATTATAGTGGCGGCGATTTGCGGTCGGCAGATTAGGGGTTAATACTTGTAGTTAGATTGCGGCGACGTTGGGGGGAGGCAGATTAGGGGTTAATAACTATAATGTAGGGGTCGGCGGTGTTAGGGACAGCAGATTAGGGGTTAATAGCTATAATGTAGGCGGCGGCGATATCGGGTCGGCAGATTAGGGGTTAATACTTGTAGTTAGATTGCGGCGACGTTGGGGGAGGCAGATTAGGGGTTAATAACTATAATGTAGGGGTCGGCGGTGTTAGGGACAGCAGATTAGGGGTTAATAGCTATAATGTAGGCGGCGGCGATATCCGATCGGCAGATTAGGGGTTAAATAATGTTATTATAGGGTTTGCGATGTGGGGGGGCCTCGGTTTAGTGGTTCATAGGTAGTTTATGGGTGTTAGTGACTTAGTGTACTAAATGGGTGTTAGTGTACTAAAAACATACCGAATTTCGGAACGGAATAGAACCGAATTCAGCCGAATCCGAATAAATCCGAAACGAATTTATTCGGATCCGAATAAATCCGAAACGAATTTATTCAAATTTTGCCGAATCAGATTCGATCCGAAACGAAATTCTAAAAGTCCGAATCGATCCGAACCGAAAACGAACCGAATTTTTTAGCGGTGCACATGTCTAAAATATTCTGCTATTTAAATAATTATATCAGAATCTCCAATCTCTTTTGCGCAAACATCAAATTACAAACACTTCTTTACAAAAATATAACCCCTAAGAAAATAGCCACTATAGTGAATGGAAATACTTCATTAGGATCACATGTGTAACTCAACCAACATAGTAAACTTTATAGTACAAGCACAATTTATCTACAAGTGCAATGACAACAATAATCAATAGGAATAAATTCCCTGGATCCCATTTGTGACTAAAAAGGATGGGAGTCTTTATAATATATAGTCTAGTCAAAATTAAACTTTCATGATTCAGATAGAGCAGTAATTTTAAGCAACTTTCTAATTTATTCCTATTATCAATTTTTCTTCTTTCTCTTGGTATCTTTATTTGAATGTAAGCCTAGGAGCCGGCCCATTTTTTGTTCAGCACCTGGGTAGCGCTTACTGATTGGTGGCTACATTTAGACACAAATCAAAAAGCGCTACCCAGATGCTGAACAAAAAATGGGCCGGCTCCCATGTGTACATTCTTGCTTTTTCAAATAAAGATACCAAGAGAACGAAGAAAATTTGATAATAGGAGTAAATTAGAAACCGCTAGATTACAAGTTATGCACGCTATAGGTAAATTAACGAACACAACAAAAGTTGCCTTATTTAACCCCCTATAGCGCAGCCATTACAAGTTTTTAAAAACCCATCTTGTGCGTGTGATATGGTGCTGTAGACATCAATGGGGAGAGCGGGTCAGAAAAAAGTGTAACATCTGCGATTGCGGAATAAAAAGCTCCGCAACGCAGCCCCATTGATGTCTATGGGGAAAAAAAACTAACGTTTAAACCTAACACCCTAACATAAACCCTAGTCTAAACACCCCTAATCTGCCCCCCCACCAACATCGCCGGCACCTACATAATGTTATTAACCCCTAATCTTCCGCTCCCGATATCGCCGCCACTATACTAAAGTTATTAACCCCTATTCCCCTGCACCCCAACATCGCCCACACTATAATAAATCTATTAACCCCTATTCTGCTGCTCCCCAACATCGCTGCAACGAAATAAAGTTATTAACCCCTAAACCTTTGGCCTCCCACATCACTACCACTATATAAATCTATTAACCCCTAAACCGCCAGCCCCCCACATCACAAAAAACTAAATGAAACTATTAATACCTACTCCTAAACTTAACCCTAACCCTAAACCTAACCTTAACCCTAGCACCCCTTAATTTTAACATAATTACAATAGAGCTAATAGTTATATTGTAGCTAACTTTGGTTTTATTTTTATTTCAAAGGTAAGTTTGTATTTATTTTAACTAGGTAGACTAGTTAGTATATAGTTATTAACTATTCACTAACTACCTAGTTAAAATAAATACAAAATTACCTGTGAAATAAAGCCTAAGCTACCTTACACTAAAACCTAAAATTACAAAAAAATAAAAAATACTAAACTCACAAAAAATAAAAAAACATGAAATTATTCAAAAAATTAAAACTTTTTTTAAGGGGACCCTTAAAAGGGCCTTTTGTAGGGCATTGACCTAAAATTACAATACATATATATATATATATATATATATATATATATATATATATATATACAGACCCCAACCCCCAAACCCACAATATAAAAATAAAGTAAAACCTAATCTACTCATTGCCCTGAAAAGGGCATGTGTATGGTCAGTGCCCTTAAAAGGGCATTTAGCTCTTTTGCTGCCAAAGCCCTAATCGAAAAATAAAAACCTACCCAAAAACAAAACAAAAAATAATAATACCCATTTTATTAAAAAAAAACACCCCAAAATATAAAACCTAATTTAGAATAAACTACCAATGGCCCTTAAAAGGGCCTTTTGTAGGGCAATGCCCTAAAGATATCAGCTCTTTGTCTGAAAAAAATCAACCCCCCACCCACCAAACCAACATAATAAAAAAAAACTATCTAAAACTATCTAAATAGGAATTAGAGCTGCTAAAATCCTATTGGCTGCTCAAATCAGCCAATAGGATTTAAGCAGCTCTCATTCTATTGGCTGATTTTAATCCGCCGCCAGGATCAAGATAGAAGATGCCGTCTGGATGAAGATTGAAGAGGCCATCTGGATGAAGACTTCTCACCGCTTGGATGAGGACATCGCCGTCGGGATGAGGATTGAAGAGGCCATCTGGATGAAGACTTCTTGCTTGTAAAGGAGCTAAATGTCCTTTTGAGGGCAATGCCCATCCAAATGCCCTTTTCAGGGCAATGGGTAGCTTAGGTTTGTTTTTAGAGTTAGTTTTTTTATTTTGGGGGGTTGGCTGGTTGGTGGGTTTTACTGTTGGGTGGTTTTACAGGTAAAATAGCTGTTTATCTTAGGGCAATGCCCTACAAAAAAAACAATTTTAAGGGCTTTTGGTAGTTTATTGTAGGCTAGGTTTTTTTTTTTATTTTGGGTGGGCTTTTTTATTTTGATAGGGCTATTAGATTAGGTGTCATTCTTTTTTATTTTTGATAATTTCGTTTGTTATTTTTTGTAATTTAGTCTTTTTTATTTTTTGTAATTAGATAGTTTGTAATTTTTAGAGTAGTGATTTTTTAATGTGTAGTTTTGTTTTATTTAATTGGTAGTTAGTTTATTTTTAGTTTAATAATTATATTAGTTTAATTGTTAGTTTAAACTTGTTTTTTTTTAATTTGTCAGGTAAATTTCAATTTAATTTAAGCTAGGGAAATTGTAATTTTAATCTAAAGTTAAGGGGGTGTTAGGTTTACTTTTGTATATTTTGTTGTGGTCAGCTTGCGGTTTAGGGGTTGATAGGTTTAATATAGTGGCGGCGGTGTAGGGCTTAATAACTTTAGTATAGTGGGGGCGATGTGGGCGGACGGCAGATTAGGGGTTAATTATATTTAAATAGTATTTGTGATGAGGGAGGGCGGTGGTTTAGGGGTTAATACGTTTATTATAAGGATGAGGATGTCGGGGAGCGGCGGAATAGGGGTTAATATATTTTTTAGTGGCGGCGATGTCGAGAGCGGCAGATTAGGGGTTAATTAATTTAATATAGTGTTTGTGATGCGGGAAGGCCTCGGTTTAGGGGTTAATAGGTAGTTTATGGGTGTTTAGTGTACTTTGTAAGACTTTAGTTATGAGTTTTATGTAACAGTTTGTTACATAAATCTCATAACTACTGCTTTTAGATGGCGTTATGAATCTTGTCGTTTTAAGCTGTAACACAGGTTTTTTAGCCTCACCGCAAAACTCGTAATGGCAGCGCTATGGGAATCGCATAAAAAAACGTAATTTTTACTAGTGCAGTACTGACGTTGCGTTACAGGTAGTGATGTCACGAACATAAAATTTTCCGTTCGCTAACGATGAACGCGAACTTCCGCAAATGTTCGCAAACAGGCGAACCAGGAGAACCTCCATAGACTTCAATAGGCAGGCGAATTTTAAAACCCACAGGGACTCTTTCTGGCCACAATAGGGATGGGAAAGTTGTTTCAAGGGGACTAACACCTGGACTGTGGCATGCCGGAGGGGGATCCATGGCAAAACTCCCATGGAAAATTACATAGTTGATGCAGAGTCTGGTTTTAATACAAAAGGGCATAAATCACCTAACATTCCTAAATTGTTTGGAATAACGTGCTTTAAAACATCAGGTATAATGTTGTATGGATCAGGTAGTGTAAGGGTTACGCCCGCTTCACAGTGACAGACCAAACTCCCCGTTGATGTGGAGCAAGATGCAGCAGCAGAAGAGGACTCAGCCAAGGAGGTTATGGAAGAGGATGGAGTAGGAGGAGTAGAGGAGGTGGCAGCAGGCCTGCCTGCAATTCGTGGCGGAGTCACCAACTCCTCTGCTGAGCCACGCATTCCATGCTTGGCAGCCGTCATCAGGTTTACCCAGTGCACAGTGTAGGTGATATACCTGCCATGACCATGCTTTGCAGACCAGGTATCAGTGGTCAGATGGACCCTTTCCCCAACACTGTGTGCCAGACATGCCATTACTTCCTTTTGCACAAATCGAGTACAGGTTGGGGATTGCCTTTTGTGTAAAGATATTTCGGCCGGGTACCTTCCACTGCGGTTTCCCAATAGCTACAAATTTTTGGAACGCCTCAGACTCCACCAGCTTGTATGGTAAAAGTTGGCGGGCTAAGAGTTAAGACAAGCCAGCTGTCATATGCCGGGCAAGGGGGTGACTTTGTGACATTGGCTTCTTACGCTCAAACATGTCCTTGACAGACACCTGACTGTGGGCAGATGAGCAGGAACTGCTCAAGGCGAGAGACAGAGTGGCGGATGGTTGAGAGGGGGCAAGGAGGACAGCAGTGGTTGACATGGCTGAAGATGCTGGAACAGGAGGAGGATGGCGGCTTTGAGTTTGTGTGATGCTTGTACTCATGTGTTGATCCCATAGGCATTTGTGATGTGCGATCATGTGCCTTCGCAAAGCGATTGTACCTAGGTGGGTATTGGACTTCCCATGACTCAGTTTCTTTTGGCACAGATTGCAAATGGCATCGCTGTTGTCAGAGGCAGACACACAAACAAAAAGGCCACACTGCTGAGCTCTGCAATGACGGCATTCTGGTGGTGGCAACAGCATGCATTGATTGGCGTGCTGTCTGGCTGACCCCGGGTGCCGATGCATGCTGTCTGACTGTGCCACTAGCTCCTTGCGACGACCTCCCCCTGCTTCCAACTCATCTCCTCCTCCTCTCTGTCTCCCCATCTGAACTTTCCCCCTGTTCTTCTTCTCTTCTAGCGGGCACCCACGTGACATCCACGGACGCATCGTCATCATCAACCGCTTCACTTGTATCTGACAACTCAGCAAAGGAAGCAGCAGTGGGTACAACATCATCATCATCACACCATATGTCCATGTGTGTAATGCTGCCTGACTGAGACATATCCCTGTTATCTACATCCTCTGGCAATAATGGTTGCACATCACTCATTTATTCCAACTGATGTGTAAATAACTCCCCTGACAGATGAAGTGAAGCGGCTGTGGTGCTAGTGTTGGTGGTGGCGGCAGGCGGGTGAGTGGTAAATTGAGAGGTGCCCGAAGCTAAGCTGGAGGAGGATGGTGCGTCAAGGTTCCGAGCGGAAGCTGTAGAAGATTGGGTGTCCTGTGTTAGCCAGTCAACTATGTCCTCAGAACATTTCGAGTTCAGGGTATGTGGCCTCTGAACACTGGGCATTATTCTAGGGCCAAAGGGAATCACAGCACCACGACCACGATGGCCCCTGCGGGGTGGCCTGCCTCTGCCTGTCATTTTTTTTTCCGATTAGTGGTACTATACGTGCAAGCTACTGTGACAACAGATATGAGTGGCACTGTGCACTGGCAGAAGTTGGCAGAGTAGACGCTGTAGGCCTGACACACACGCTTGCAGACAACTAACTGCTATTCAATCTATTACAGTCAAAATTGTATTTTTTTTTTTCAAATCATTACAATTTATAATCTGACTACTAGAAATAAGTGAACACTTGGCTCTCTGATGCCTTGGCTCTTTGTGCCATGTGCTTCTAAGTGCCCTGTGTTACAAGTGGCCGAGTTAAGAACTGGAGTTGTATCCATGACACTACCACCTAGAATGCTCTACAAACAACATGAAGCACTGTTCTAACCCTCCACCTCATCTCTCTACAGGTACGCATCTCTCCTGCTTCCTTTATCTGCCTGGTTGCCCCTCTGTATCCCTTTAGTTTGCTAAAATACACTGGTATGCATATCTCCTGCTTCCTTTATCTGCCTGGTTGCCCCTCTGTATCCCTTTAGTTTGCTAAAATACACTGGTATGCATATCTCCTGCTTCCTTTATCTGCCTGGTTGCCCCTCTCTATCCCTTTAGTTTGCTAAAATACACTGGTATGCATATCTCCTGCTTCCTTTATCTGCCTGGTTGCCCCTCTGTATCCCTTTAATTAGCTAAAATACACTGGTATGCATATCTACTGCTTCCTTTATCTGCCTGGTTGCCCCTCTGTATCCCTTTAATTTGCTAAAATACACTGGTATGCATCTCTCCTGCTTCCTTTATCTGCCTGGTTGCCCCTCTGTATCCCTTTAATTTGCTAAAATACACTGGTATGCATCTCTCCTGCTGTCTGGATTTATGATTTTTTGTTAGATTTGTTATCAGTTCTTTTGTACAATATCTGTGTGCTTCCCAACCATTTGTCTTTCCCAATTTAATTTGCAAGTGTCTCCTAACTAGTCTGCCTGTGCACAGCTGTCCTGATTCAAACCATTACAATTTATAATCTGACTACTAGAAATAAGTGAACACTTGGCTCTCTGATGTCTTGGCTCTTTGTGCCCTGTGCTTCTAAGTGCCCTGTGTTACAAGTGACCGAGTTAAGAACTGGAGTTATAAACTGGAGGGGGAAACTGCAATCCCACTAACAGGTAAAACTTACTAACTATACACCTGCACAATGCTTTCCATGTATTTTCTGCTATTTCTGTCTGCCCTTTTCCTAAAAATCACTGCACTTCCCTGTAGCAACAATAACCCACACACTATCCATATCTCACCCTCCCTTCTCTCATCCCCTATGCTCTCCTCTCATGAACTACTTTGTATCCTTAGAAATACTTCCCCATCTAACTCTCCTGTGTCTAATTATACCCGCTCCTACAAGTCCCCCTCCCCACCTTCTGTCACTCACACTCCTCCTACTACTTGCTGCTGGTGACATCTCTTCTAACCCTGGCCCTGCAGCAATCACCACACTTTTACACTCTCACTCAGTCCCCCACTGCAAAAACTCTAGGTCACACAATCCTAACAATCTCATCTCTATCAACACACAGCGCTTATCCCCTCTCTCTTCTTGTGCTCTTTGGAATGCACGCTCTGTCTGTAACAAACTTACAACTGTTCATGACCTTTTTTATTTCTAATGCTTTCAATCTTCTAGCAATTACTGAAACCTGGTTATCATCTTCTGACACTGCTTCCATTGCTGCTCTCACGCATGGTGGTCTCCACTTTAGCCACGGTGGTGGTGTTGGAATCTTATTCTCCCCCTCCTGCTCCTTTCAGCACCTGCATCCTCATCCATCTATCACCTTTTCCTCCTTTGAAGTTCACTGCATCCGACTATTCTGCCCCCTCTCCCTCAGGGTGGCAGTTTTCTATCGCCCCCCTGGACCAACCTCCCAATTCCTTGATAACTTCGCTGCCTGGCTTTCTCACTTTCTCTCTACAAATACACCTGCTTTAATCCTGGGGGACTTCAACATCCCCATTGATAACCCATCTGCCCCTGCTGCCTCTAAACTTCTCTCAGTCACAAACTCCTTTGGTCTCTCACAATCCACCATATTCCCTACTCACCGTGACGGACACTCTATTGATCTAGTATTCTCCTACCTCTGCTCTCCCTCTGATGCCACCTGTCTCCCATTTCCCATCTCAGACCACCATCTGCTCACCTTTAAGCTTAATATACAGGCTAAACCTACTTCTCCCCCTCACCCCCACACCTGTAGAAATCTGCACACTGTGGATCCTCTACAACTCACCAACCTTATTCAAAAACACCTCCCCAACACTTCCACAATATCCTGCCCTGACCTTGCTACAACCCACTATAACAATACTCTCTCCTCGGCACTGGACACTTTCGCTCCGCCCCAAATACGCAAAACCCCACGTCGTCAGCTCCAACCTTGGCACTCTAACCAAACACGCTACCTGCAAAAATGCTCCCGTGCTGCTGAATGTGCCTGGAGGAAATCCCGCTCTGAATCAGATTTCCTTCACTATAAGTTCATTCTTTATTCTTACTCCTCTGCCCTTCACTTAGCCAAGCAAACCTACTTCTCTTCTCTTATATCTACTCACTCCTCAAACCCTAAACGTCTCTTCTCCATTTTCAACTCTCTCCTTTATCCACATTCACCACCCCCTTCATCTGCCTTTAGTGCTCAAGACCTGGCAGACTACTTTTTCAACAAAACAATTACCAACCGAAGTAATATCCCAACACAAGTCTGCAACCTTCCATCTCCGCCCCCGGCAACCCCCTCCACCACTCTCAGCACCTTCCCCCCTACCTCTGAAAATGAAGTGAGTTCCCTAATGTCTTCCTCACACCTCACTACCTGCCCAGTGCCCACTTGACCCTATACCTTCACATCTAATACCTTCTATGTCTTCTACTCTCACTCCAGCTCTTACTCACATATTTAATCTATCCCTTACTACCGGTTCATTCCCATCTTCCTTCAAACATGCAAAGGTCACCCCCATCCTCAAAAAACCCTCCCTCGACCCCAATTCTGCTGCAAACTACTTCCCCATATCACTGCTTCCGCTAGCTTCAAAAGTCCTGGAAAAACTAGTCTTCGATCGATTAACCCACTTCTTGTCCTCCAACTCACTGCTTGACCCCTTACAATCTGGCTTCCGTTCCCAACACTCAACTGACACTGCCCACACCAAAGTTACTAATGATCTTCTTTCTGCTAAAAAAATGGCCACTACTCAATACTTATCTTACTTGATCTGTCTGCTGCCTTTGACACAGTTGACCATCCCCTTCTCCTACAGACTCTCAGCTCCTTTGGGCTCTCTGACACTGCCCTTTCCGGGATCCACTCTTATCTCTCTAATAGGTCCTTTTCTATCTCCTTTGCTGGTGGCGACTCCTCTCCATTGCCTCTGTCTGTTGGAGTACCTCAAGGCTATGTTCTGGGTCCCCTACTCTTCTCTATTTATACATCCTCACTGGGTAAACTTATCAGTAGCTAAGGCTTCAACTACCATAGCCCAGATACCCAGATCTACCTATCCACCCCTTCACTCTCTCCTTCTGTCTTTGCTCACATCAGTGTCTGCTTATCTGGTATTTCTTCTTGGATGGCCTCTCACCACCTAAAAATCAATATGTCCAAGACTTAGCTCCTTCTAATCCCCCCTCTAATTCTACCCCGGTTCCTAACTTTTCAATCACTGTTGGTGACACCACTATCTCCCCATCACCCCAAGGCTGCATCCTAGGAGTTACACTTGACTCCAATCTGTCCTTCATACCCCACATCCAATTGCTCTCTTCCTCCTGTCACAACCATCTATGCAATATCTAAAAATCCGTCCATTTCTGAGTGCTGAAACTAATAAACAGCTAATCCACTCCCTGGTAATCTCCCAACTTGACTACTGTAATAACCTACTAACTGGCCTCCCTCTCTCCCACCTCTCCCCTCTTCAATCCATCCTAAATGCCTCTGCTAGGCTAATTCACCTCTCCCGATGCTCTGTATCTGCTGCACCTCTCTGCGAGTCCCTTCACTGGCTACCCATCCACAGCAGAATTAAATTCAAAATTCTCATCCTGACCTACAAAGCCCTTACCAATGTAGCCCTCCCTACCTGTCCTCACTCATCAAGAAATATACTCCAGCCCACCCCCTAAGATCTAACAATTACCTGCTCCTTGCATCTTCTACCATCACCTCCTCCCATGCCAGGCTACAGGACTTCTCTCGTGCGGCACCAACCATCTGGAATGCACTTCCCAGAGCTGTTAGACTTTCCCCTAAACTTTCCTCCTTTAAATGCTCCCTATCTATCTCTAAATTGGTAAAAAATGAATTCTACCTGCATAACTGCTGCCCCATCTAACTCCACACTAACATCATTCTCAACTTTGCAGTCCCCACCTCCTGTTTCTCATCCTCCTATTGTAAGTTCCCACTGGAACAGGGCCCTCAATTCCCCCTGTATTTGTTTTGTTAAACTTTGGTGTCTTTTATATTGTATTGTACTGTACTTTTATCTTTGTACCCATGGACAGCGCTGCAGAATCTGTTGGCGCTTTATAAATAAAGAATAATAATAATAATAATAAATGTGCACTACTGTTACACCAGATATGAGTTGCACTGGTGTGACACTGTGCCCTGGCAGGCCCTGAAACGCACACGCGTGAAGGAAACTGACTGCTATTATTTCACAGTCAAATTTCTAGTTTTTTTTTAACCCCTTAACGACTGAGGACATGCAGGGTACGTCCTCAAAAAAAAAGGCAGTTAACACCTGAGGACGTACCCTGCACGTCCTCGGTGTGGAAAGCAGCTGGAAGCGATCATGCTCGCTTCCAGCTGCTTTCCGGTTATTGCAGTGATGCCTCGATATGGAGGTATTTTGCAATAACCTTTGGTAGCCATCCGATGCAGAGAGAGCCACTCTGTGGCCCTCTCTGCACCAGAGATCGGTGGCTTTCCTCGTTGGTGGGTGGGAGCAGACTAGGGAGGTGGGTGGTGGCCATCGATGGCCCTGGTCATGTGGAGGGGGGTGGGATCATGGGCAGGGATGGCCGGGGGCGTGCACGGATGCGCGCACCTGCACTACAGAAAAATCTGTAATAAAAAAATGTTGAAAAAAGGGATAGTAAGTAAAAAAAAAAAACGACCAGTAAGGTGGTGGGGGTTTGTCTGTGGGGGGAAGCTACACTACAGAAAAAAAACTAACAAAGAAAGTCCTTTTTTTGGCAAACTGGGTACTGGCAGACAGCTGCCAGTACCCAAGATGGCCCCCAATAAGGCAGATGGGGAGGGTTAGAGAGCTGTTTGGGGGGGATCAGGGAGGTATGGGGGCTAAGGGGGGATGCTACACCAAAGCATATGTAAATATGCTAACAAAAATATTATTTTTAAAAAAACTTTTATTTTAGTACTGGCAGACTTTCTGCCAGTAATTAAGATGGCGGGGACAATTGTGTAGTGGGGGAGGGAAGGGAGCTGTTTGGGAGGGATCAGGGGGTCTGATGTGTCAGGTGGGAGGCTGATCTCTACACTAAAGCTAAAATTAACCCTGCAAGCTCCCTACAAACTACCTAATTAACCCCTTCACTGCTAACCATAATACACGTGTGATGAACAGCAGCAATTAGTGGCCTTCTAATTACCAGAAAGCAATGCCAAAGTCATATATGTCTGCTATTTCTAAACAAAGGGGATCTCAGAGAAGCATTTACAACCTTTTGTGACATAATTGCACAAGCTGTTTGTAAATGATTTCAGTGAGAAACCTAAAATTGTGAAAAATGTAAAGTTTTTTTTAATTTGATCTCATTTGGCGGGGAAATGGTGGCATGAAATATGCCAAAATTGACCTAGATCAATACTTGGGGTTGTCTACTACCCTACACTAAAGCTAAAATTACCCCAAAAAGCTCCCTACATGCTCCCTAATTAACCCCTTCACTGCTGGGCATAATACACGTATGGTGCACAGTGGCATTTAGCGGCCTTCTAATTACCAAAAAGCAATGCCAAAGCCATATATGTCTGCTATTTCTGAACAAAGGGGATCCTAGAAAACAATCTACAACCATGTATGCCATAATTGCACAAGCTGTTTGTAAATAATTTCAGTGAGAAACCGAAAGTTTTTGAAAAAATTTGTGAAAAAGTGAACGATTTTTTGTATTTGATCGCATTTGGCGGTGAAATGGTGGCATGAAATATACCAAAATTGGCCTAGATCAATACTTTGGGATGTCTTCTAAAAAAAATATATTCATGTCAATGGATATTCCGGGATTCCTGAAAGATATTAGTGTTCCAATGTAACTAGCTCTAATTTTGAAAAAAAGTGGTTTGGAAATAGCAAAGTGCTGCTTGTATTTATGGCCCTATAACTTGCAAAAAAAGCATAGAACATGTAAACATTAACGGCTAGATTTGGAGTTTGGCGGTAAAAGGGCTGTTAACGCTCCGCGGGTTTTTTTCTGGCCGCACCATAAATTTAACTCTGGTATCGAGAGTTCAAACAAATGCTGCGTTAGGCTCCAAAAAAGGAGCGTAGAGCATTTTTACCGCAAATACAACTCTCGATACCAGAGTTGCTTACGGACGCGGCCGGCCTCAAAAACGTGCTCGTGCACGATTCTCCCATAGGAAACAATGGGGCTGTTTGAGCTGAAAAAAAACCTAACACCTGCAAAAAAGCAGCGTTCAGCTCCTAACGCAGCCCCATTGTTTCCTATGGGGAAACACTTCCTACGTCTGCACCTAACACTCTAACATGTACCCCGAGTCTAAACACCCCTAACCTTACACTTATTAACCCCTAATCTGCCGCCCCCGCTATCGCTGACCCCTGCATTACACTTTTAACCCCTAATCTGCCGCTCCGTAAACCGCCGCCACCTACGTTATCCCTATGTACCCCTAATCTGCTGCCCTAACATCGCCGACCCCTATGTTATATTTATTAACCCCTAATCTGCCCCCCACAACGTCGCCGACACCTACCTACACTTATTAACCCCTAATCTGCCGACCGGACCTGAGCGCTACTATAATAAAGTTATTAACCCCTAATCCGCCTCACTAACCCTATCATAAATGGTATTAACCCCTAATCTGCCCTCCCTAACATCGCCGACACCTACCTTCAATTATTAACCCCTAAACTTCCGATCGGAGCTCACCGCTATTCTAATAAATGTATTAACCCCTAAAGCTAAGTCTAACCCTAACACTAACACCCCCCTAAGTTAAATATAATATTTATCTAACGAAATAAATTAACTCTTATTAAATAAATGATTCCTATTTAAAGCTAAATACTTACCTGTAAAATAAATCCTAATATAGCTACAATATAAATTACATTTATATTATAGCTATTTTAGGATTAATATTTATTTTACAGGTAACTTTGTATTTATTTTAACCAGGTACAATAGCTATTAAATAGTTAAGAACTATTTAATAGTTACCTAGTTAAAATAATTACAAATTTACCTGTAAAATAAATCCTAACCTAAGTTATAATTAAACCTAACACTACCCTATCAATAAAATAATTAAATAAACTACCTACAATTACCTACAATTAACCTAACACTACACTATCAATAAATTAATTAAACACAATTGCTACAAATAAATACAATTAAATAAACTATCTAAAGTACAAAAAATAAAAAAGAACTAAGTTACAGAAAATAAAAAAATATTTACAAACATAAGAAAAATATTACAACAATTTTAAACTAATTACACCTACTCTAAGCCCCCTAATAAAATAACAAAGACCCCCAAAATAAAAAATTCCCTACCCTATTCTAAAATACAAAAATTACAAGCTCTTTTACCTTACCAGCCCTGAACAGGGCCCTTTGCGGGGCATGCCCCAAGAATTTCAGCTCTTTTGCCTGTAAAAAAAAACATACAATACCCCCCCCCCAACATTACAACCCACCACCCACATACCCCTAATCTAACCCAAACCCCCCTTAAATAAACCTAACACTAAGCCCCTGATGATCTTCCTACCTTGTCTTCACCATGCCAGGTTCACCGATCCGTCCTGGCTCCAAGATCTTCATCCAACCCAAGCGGGGGTTGGCGATCCATAATCCGGTGCTCCAAAGTCTTCCTCCTATCCGGCAAGAAGAGGACATCCGGACCGGCAAACATCTTCTCCAAGCGGCATCTTCTATGTTCTTCCATCCGATGACGACCGGCTCCATCTTGAAGACCTCCAGCGCGGATCCATCCTCTTCTTCCGACGACTAGACGACGAATGACGGTTCCTTTAAGGGACGTCATCCAAGATGGCGTCCCTCGAATTCCGATTGGCTGATAGGATTCTATCAGCCAATCGGAATTAAGGTAGGAATTTTCTGATTGGCTGATGGAATCAGCCAATCAGAATCTAGTGCAATCCGATTGGCTGATCCAATCAGCCAATCAGATTGAGCTCGCATTGTATTGGCTGATCGGAACAGCCAATAGAATGCGAGCTCAATCTGATTGGCTGATTGGATCAGCCAATCGGATTGCACTAGATTCTGATTGGCTGATTCCATCAGCCAATCAGAAAATTCCTACCTTAATTCCGATTGGCTGATAGAATCCTATCAGCCAATCGGAATTCGAGGGACGCCATCTTGGATGACGTCCCTTAAAGGAACCGTCATTCGTCGTCTAGTCGTCGGAAGAAGAGGATGGATCCGCGCTGGAGGTCTTCAAGATGGAGCCGGTCGTCATCGGATGGAAGAACATAGAAGATGCCGCTTGGAGAAGATGTTTGCCGGTCCGGATGTCCTCTTCTTGCCGGATAGGAGGAAGACTTTGGAGCACCGGATTATGGATCGCCAACCCCCGCTTGGGTTGGATGAAGATCTTGGAGCCAGGACGGATCGGTGAACCTGGCATGGTGAAGACAAGGTAGGAAGATCATCAGGGGCTTAGTGTTAGGTTTATTTAAGGGGGTTTGGGTTAGATTAGGGGTATGTGGGTGGTGGGTTGTAATGTTGGGGGGGGGTATTGTATGTTTTTTTTTACAGGCAAAAGAGCTGAAATTCTTGGGGCATGCCCCGCAAAGGGCCCTGTTCAGGGCTGGTAAGGTAAAAGAGCTTGTAATTTTTGTATTTTAGAATAGGGTAGGGAATTTTTTATTTTGGGGGTCTTTGTTATTTTATTAGGGGGCTTAGAGTAGGTGTAATTAGTTTAAAATTGTTGTAATATTTTTCTTATGTTTGTAAATATTTTTTTATTTTCTGTAACTTAGTTCTTTTTTATTTTTTGTACTTTAGATAGTTTATTTAATTGTATTTATTTGTAGCAATTGTGTTTAATTAATTTATTGATAGTGTAGTGTTAGGTTAATTGTAGGTAATTGTAGGTAGTTTATTTAATTATTTTATTGATAGGGTAGTGTTAGGTTTAATTATATCTTAGGTTAGGATTTATTTTACAGGTAAATTTGTAATTATTTTAACTAGGTAACTATTAAATAGTTCTTAACTATTTAATAGCTATTGTACCTGGTTAAAATAAATACAAAGTTACCTGTAAAATAAATATTAATCCTAAAATAGCTATAATATAAATGTAATTTATATTGTAGCTATATTAGGATT
This sequence comes from Bombina bombina, assembly GCF_027579735.1. Classification (NCBI taxonomy): domain Eukaryota; kingdom Metazoa; phylum Chordata; class Amphibia; order Anura; family Bombinatoridae; genus Bombina; species Bombina bombina. Next base: position 69,308,800 of record NC_069504.1, on the reverse strand, counting down.
TATTTTACAGGTAAGTATTTAGCTTTAAATAGGAATCATTTATTTAATAAGAGTTAATTTATTTCGTTAGATAAAAATTATATTTAACTTAGGGGGGTGTTAGTGTTAGGGTTAGACTTAGCTTTAGGGGTTAATACATTTATTAGAATAGCGGTGAGCTCCGGTCGGCAGATTAGGGGTTAATAATTGAAGGTAGGTGTCGGCGATGTTAGGGAGGGCAGATTAGGGGTTAATACTATTTATGATAGGGTTAGTGAGGCGGATTAGGGGTTAATAACTTTATTATAGTAGCGCTCAGGTCCGCTCGGCAGATTAGGGGTTAATAAGTGTAGGTAGGTGTCGCGACGTTGTGGGGGGCAGATTAGGGGTTAATAAATATAACATAGGGGTCGGCGATGTTAGGGGCAGAAGATTAGGGGTACATAGGGATAACGTAGGTGGCGGCGATTTGCGGTCGGAAGATTAGGGGTTAATTATTTTAAGTAGCTTGCGGCGACGTTGTGTGGGGCAAGTTAGGGGTTAATAAATATAATATAGGGGTCGGCGGGGTTAATATAGGGGCAGCAGATTAGGGGTACATAAGTATAACGTAGGTGGCGGTCGGCAGATTAGGGGTTAAAAATTTTAATCGAGTGGCGGCGATGTGGGGGGACCTCGGTTTAGGGGTACATAGGTAGTTTATGGGTGTTAGTGTACTTTAGAGTACAGTAGTTAAGAGTTTTATAAACCGGCGTTAGCCAGAAAGCTCTTAACTCCTGCTATTTTCAGGCGGCTGGAATCTTGTCGTTAGAGCTCTAACGCTCACTGCAGAAACGACTCTAAATACCAGCGTTAGAAAGATCCCATTGAAAAGATAGGCTACGCAAATGGCGTAGGGGGATCTGCGGTATGGAAAAGTCGCGGCTGAAAAGTGAGCGTTAGACCCTTTAATCACTGACTCCAAATACCAGCGGGCGGCCAAAACCAGCGTTAGGAGCCTCTAACGCTGGTTTTGACGGCTACCGCCGAACTCTAAATCTAGGCCCTAGTATTTCTGAACTCAGGACAAAATTTAGAAACTATTTAGCATGGTTTTTTTGGTGGTTGTAGATGTGTAACAGATTTTGGGGGTCAAAGTTAAAAAAAGTGTGTTTTTTTCCATTTTTTCCTCATATTTTATATTTTTTTATAGTAAATTATAAGATATGATGAAAATAATGTTATCTTTAAAAATTCCATTTAATGGCGAGAAAATCGGTATTTAATATGTTTGGGTACAGTAAATGAGTAAGAGGAAAATTACAGCTAAACACAAACACCGCAAAAATGTAAAAATAGCCCAAACAGACAGAAAATGGAAAAGTGCTGTGGTCATTAAGGGGTTAATGTACACTACTGTTACACCAGGTATGAGTTGCTCTGGTGTGACACTGTGCCCTGGCAGGCACTGAAACGCACACGTGTGAAGGAAACTGACTGCTAGTATTTCACAGTCAAAAAAGTGTTTATTTTTTTAAATGTACACTACTGTTACACCAGATATGAGTGGTGGCACTGGGCAAGTGGGCACAGTATACGCTGTGAGCCTAACACACACGCTGGCAGGCAGGCAACTGCAATTAGATTACACAGGAAAAAAAAAAAGCAGACTGATGTTCTAGCCCTAAAAAGGGCTTTTTGGGGTGCTGTCCTTACAGCAGAGATCAGATGAGTCCTTCAGGACTGTAGTGGACACTGAATACACTAGCCTAGCTATCGATTTCCCTATAAAATCAGCATCAGCTACACTGTCCCTCCTCTCACTAAGAATACAGCTTCCAAATGAATCTAAAATGGACGCTGTCCAGGAGGTGGGAGGGTCTGGGAGGGAGGGTCTGCTGCTGATTGGCTGGAATGTGTCTGCTGACTGTGAGGTACAGGGTCAAAGATTACTCAATGATGATGAATAGGGGGCGGACCGAACATCGCATATGTTCGCCCGCCGCAGCGAACAAGCTATGTTCGCCGGGAACTATTCGCCGGCGAACTATTCGTGACAACATTACTAGTTACGGGCTATAAGGCTTGCGGTACAGCTATACTGACAAGACTTGTAATGGCTGCAGTGCTATTTTAATGCTGAAAATGCCATATTTTCAGCGTTAAAGACGAGCGCACAACTCGTAATCTAGCTGTTGGTTTCTTAAAATTGCCTGCTCTATTTGAATCATGAAAGTTTAATTTTGACTATACTATTCATTTAATATGTTAATATATAATTGTGTATGCACTTACCACATTATTTATGGTTTATTATCTTTTAGGGTACATCGGCACACTCACATGATTATATTATCATAATTAAACACTAAAATAAGTTTTTATTACTTTATTATACACCTTATCATTATCAGTATTTACAACACAAATTACTTTTGAAATAGTGATTTATAGACTAATGACTCACTTTGAACACTTTACGAAATAGGTAGCACATGAGGTTATTGTGCATAGCTGTTGCGTGAATGGTCCTTTACAGTCACCTGATACAGTGACGTATGCGGAAGTAATAGGGGAATTACACGCAACAAGCAATTATTCTCTAGTTGATCGAGTGCACTTGAAGGGATAGGTGCAGAATGTGATTACATCGGCTCTAACTACTACATACAAGGGATACACAATGTACCTATTTCTTAAATACAGATCGATCCCTATAAATATTTCCCACACTGCCTTAATGCTATTGATCCGCTACGGTGACGTGTTATAATGACGTATGCGGAAGTCTGCAACACAGATTCACAATGCAAACGATTATTTTTAAAACAAACGAGCATATAATTAGCATCAAGGTAAGAGATGCGATCATATCACTTATAGTCAGAATATACTATGTAGTTGATTGTAGACTGCAAGTGTGGAGGGTTTCTAAAGTTGAATTGGTCATTTTAGTAAAATAGGGGTTGGGACATTGTTTGGAGGCTGCTTGGGGAGATCAACATGGGCTATTAAGACTGTCATTGGATTGGTTTGGTCTGATGGTTTATATTTTGTATTGTGTTTTTTAAATAAGATATTTTGTTTGGATGTATTGGGAAGACTATAACAAATCACTAATGGTTAATTATAAACATTATAAACGCCGGTTTATAAAGCTCTTAACTACTGTGCTCTAAAGTACACTAACACCCATAAACTACCTATGTACCCCTAAACTGAGGCCCCCCCACATCGCCGCCACTATAGTAAATATTTTTAACCCCTAATTTGCCAACAGCACACCGCCGCCACCTACATTATCTCTATGAACCCCTAATCTGCTGCCCCTAACATCGCCGTGCCCTATATTATATTTATTAACCCCTAATCTGCCCCCCCAACATTGCCGCTACCTTACCTACACTTATTAACCCCTAATCTGCCGACCAGACCTCGCCGCTACTCTAATAAAGTTATTAACCCCTAAACCGCCACACTCCCGCCTTGCAAACCCTATAATAAATAGTATTAACCCCTAATCTGCCCTCCCTAACATCGCCGCCACCTAACTTCAAGTATTAACCCCTAATCTGCCGAACGGACCTCGCCGCTACTATACTAAATGTATTAACCCCTAAAGCTAAGTCTAACCCTAACCCTAACACCCCCTTAAATTAAATATCATTTTAATCTAACTAAATAAATTAACTCTTATTAACTAAAGTATTCCTATTTAAAGCTAAATACTTACCTGTAAAATAAACCCTAATATAGCTACAATATAATGAATAATTATATTGTAGCTATTTTAGGGTTTATATTTATTTTACAGGCAACTTTGTATTTATTTAAACTAGGTACAATAGCTATTAAATAGTTATTTACTATTTAATAGCTACCTAGTTAAAATAATTACAAAATTACCTGTAAAATAAATCCTAACCTAAGTTACAATTAAACCTAACACACTATCAATAAATAAATTAAATCAATAAACTACAAGTACCTACAATTACCTACAATTAAATAAACTAAACTAAATTACAAAAAAAACCCCACTAAATTACAAAAAATAAAAAAAGATTACAAGAATTTTAAGCTAATTACACCTACTCTAAGCCCCCTAATAAAATAACAAAGCCCCCAAAATAAAAAAATTCCCTACCCTAATCTAATTTAAAAAAGTTAACAGCTCTATTACCAGACTTTAAAAGGGCTTTTTGCGGGGCATGCCCCAAAGAAATCAGCTCTTTTGCCTGTAAAAAAAACGCACAATACCACCCCCCAACATTACAACCCACCACCCACATACCCCTACTCTAATCCAAACCCCACTTAAATAAACCTAACACTACCCCCCTGAAGATCTCCCTACCTTGAGTCGTGTTCACCCAGCCGGGCACCGATGGACCAAAAGAGGACATCCAGAGTGGCAGAAGTCTTCATCCTATCCAGGCAGAAGAGGACATCCGGACATCTTCATCCAAGCAGCATCTTCTATCTTCATCCATCCGGAGCGGAGCCATCCTTCTTCCACGACGCCTACTCGACGAATGAAGGTTCCTTTAAATAACGTCATCCAAGATGGCGTCCCTCGAATTCCGATTGGCTGATAGAATCCCAATTAAGGTAGGAAAAATCTGATTGGCTGATTGAATCAGCCAATTAGATTCAAGTTCAATCAGATTGGCTGATCCAATCAGCCAATCAGATTGAGCATGCATTCTATTGGCTGATCGGAACAGCGGCGGTTTAGGGGTTAATAACTTTATTAGAGTAGCGGAGAGGTCCGGTCGGCAGATTAGGGGTTAATAAGTGTAGGTAAGGTAGTGGCGATGTTAGGGGGTGCAGATTAGGGGTAAATAAATATAATATAGGGGTCGACGATGTTAGGGGCAGCAGATTAGGGGTACATAGGTATAATGTAGGTTGCGGCGGTGTACGGAGCGGCAGATTAGGGGTTAATAATATAATGCAGGTGTCAGCGATAGCGGGGGCGGCAGATTAGGGGTTAATAAGTGTAAGGTTAGGGGTGTTTAGACTCAAAGTTCATGTTAGGGTGTTAGGTGCAGACTTAGAGAGTGTTTTCCCATAGGAAACAATGGGGCTGCGTTGGGAGCTGAACGCTGCTTTTTTGCAGGTGTTAGGTTTTTTTTTCAGCCCAAACTGCCCCATTGTTTCCTATGGGGATATCATGCACGAGCACATTTTAGCTGCTTACCACTACCGTAAGCAACGCTGGTATTGAGGGTTGAAGTGGCGGTACATTAGACTCAACGCACCCTTTTTGGAGCCTAACGCAGCCCCTCAGACAACTCTTAATACCAGCATTGTCTTAAGGGTGCGTTGGGAAAAAAAGCGGCGTTAGCTACGCGGGTCTTTACCGTCAAAATTCTAAATCTAGGCGATTGCCTTTCCATGAAAGCATACCTAGGTAGGCTTATAAATTTGCATGTGTATGAAGTATTTTATGGCGGCAGTGTTTGCAACAATGTATGACATACTTTGTTGCAAACATTGTTGTTTTATAGTTCTCAACGGAGATAAACTTGTGGATAATGCAAATAAATGTATTTGTATTTTCTAAAACGTTATGCTGTCCTGTTTTTTATGTTTCTGGTGCCCTAAGCAGATGTATTGACACTTAGTTTAGTGACAACAAATTCATTTTGTGATGCATAGTTCAAGGGAGGGATGTTCCTATGAAGTTCTACAAGAATATAGTGGCTATGGAGCTATGTAGGAAGGCTGTTCAGGTTGGTGTATGTGTTCTGGAAATATAAAGTCTGCACTATGTCTTACCTTAACTTTTGGCCAGATACCTTGTTATATGCTTTGGTGAAGAAAAAGTAATGCAAAATAGCTCTTGGTAACCTCACAAGACATCTAAGAAGGTCTTACCTTGTTAATATCTTTTCCCCCAAATGGCACAGTTGCTACATACAGTATTTTATGGCACTTTACACCAAGAGACAAAGGTCAAACTCTTAGGTGTTTCTGCTTCAATAAATCATTCTTCTTCAATAAATAACTCCATTCAGGAAACCTGGGGTGTAATAGAAACAGGAGCCACATCTCCATACTGACATTCTGGTAAATGTATACATCCAATATCTGCTCAGAATTTCAACTAGTGCAAAAGGAAAGAACATTTCAAGAATTAATTTGAAATTCATGTCATGAATCTAATATCATCAACTGATGTGTCACCTGTGCAAGTCAAAGAAGAAATGTACCATGGAGCTTCACAGTATGATCCTGGGAAAACCTCATACTGAATTTCCCTAGCAGCTGAATTAATAAAAGATGAAAATATCAATTTGAAGTACAGTCTTAGATGCAAAGGACAGGCTCTCCAGCCCCCCAACCTACAGCTACTACTATTCATGGTCCAATCTTCCATCAATACTAATGCTTAGTATAGCCAGTCCTGATCCTTCTAGAAAACTCCACCCCACCTAAATATTTCCCCAGGATCCACTCTGCTAGAAGTAAGCTTTTTGCATGAAGCACTCATATTACAAGTTGAAAGTAAAACATTTTTGATGGGGGTCGGAGCTAGCCCAGAAGCCGAGCGGTCACATTTCAACACAGCTTCTGCAACTTCTATCTTAAAAGAATTATATTTGACCACTTGGTGCAATATACCATCAACACTTGGTATACTAGAGTGACCAGGGAGCCCTACCAACACATCCAGACCTCAGGGGAACCCTGGAAAGAAAAGTAAGTTCTAATATCTATGGGCGGCACTCGGCATAGAGAATTAAGCAGCCATCTTGGGACACGCATGTGTGTATCGACTTGCAAGGTAATGAGCTAACTTCAACTCGAGCAGTGTAAACACCTTTCCCCCAGACAGCAGAATAAGACCGGAATGTAAAGCACTAAGACCAGATCCCTATAGAGGTTAAAGCACACAGACTGAGGCCTACACTCTGTACCTGCTCCATGTAGGTGAGCTCTGAGATTGAGAGACGCATAGAGACTGACCCACTAAGACATACAGACTATACTTATTCACAAACTGCGGCACCAATATGGAAGCACTGGAGGTATGGGAACAATCGGTTCAACAGCTTCTTGATCGGCACTTCCAGAGCCTCAGGGACAGCTTCACATCTCTCCTAACCTCCCTGCTGCAGCCACAGAAGCAAGGAACTGGTTTTACTACTCCTGAACAGGGGGATAAAAGCTACACTCCACCAGCACTCGCAAGCCAGAAGAACCCCGGCACTTTCTCAGGCAGAGCCGGGCTAAGCGTACTGCACTATGAGTTTAGACGATCTAACAGCACTAGAAACTTGTCACCTGGGGACTCAGCAGTGGTGAGGGAGGCGCTGAGCTTCAGTGACTCTCCTGTGCAGACAGACACGCTCTCTACAATGTCTAGCAACAACCAACGCACATACTCCTTCAAAGCAGGTCATCCAGGGTCCGATATAACTAGAAATGTCCCAGAGTATGAAGCCAGCTTAGGGATGACGGTACCTCTAAGCCCAGTGAAGTTTTCCTGCGTGTGGGAAGCCGCTAACCTCAACAGAAGTGTAGAGCCCCATCTGGATCAGAAATCCCATTCCCAAGGAGCTAAGGAGACTAATCTATATTACATGATCAGGCCCCATGATCCCTACCTGAAACAGCAGACCGGGAGGGCTGGCGTGGGATAATAAATCATACCCCACATGGCGGAAACCCCATTACTCTTGCCACATAACTGACTGGTTACATGAAGACTGTGAGGTTGAAAACACCAAGTTCATTGTTATTGTTAAGACTTAGAATCTAGTTTGGTTCTAGCTGGTACATAGTCCACCACAACAAAAGTTTTGTTTATAACTTTTATTTTAAAGCTTGCTCTTTTATTTGCCACTTTAGTTATAATGTTCACTTCCCACTTAATCTGACGGTTTCCTAAAGTTTTAGTATATTTAGACAGAGGGAAAACTTACTCCAAGAAATTGTTTCTCTAAGCAATGTTTAGAGTGAGTGTTTGTTTTTATGTACACCTTATTCTATGCACTGATTTAGTTAAAATGACAATATTATTTAATATTACATGCACCTAGATTTTGAGTGTCGCTAAGACAGTTTAATACAACTCATTAGGATATGAGCTCTACCCTCTATTTAATTTTATAAATCACACACCAACAAGCTGAAGTTAAGCACTACAAAAGGTCAGTTTATCTTTATATTGTGTATTATTAGCAGACCATATCTTGCTAAGCCCAATTCACTCACTCTTTCAAATCTCTCATGCCAACATAATGTTGCAGTAATACATGTTGACAGAGGTTCTATGACCAGAAGATATTTGACAGAATAGTTTATTTTCCTTTTTTTAACATTGATTCTAGTATAGGAGTGGTGCACTACACTTGCTTTAACCTAATGATAGCTATATGTCAGAGCAGTAGATAAGCCACTGTTTTACCCACAAACATGGGACTTTATTCCTGTATAATAGCAACCCTTTAGACTCTGCATGAATGGGTGTAATAGATCTCCTCCTGCTATGGGACTATAGTAATGTACATGAGAAACCACCTGCGGCCGAGGTGGCACAACATAAAGTTACATATCTTGGTTCCACTTTGTGAGAGGACCTCAAATTTTAAGATAAAGCAGACGGGGCACACGATTTATTTAGCTGCTGTCTCATACCTAACTATAATAAGGGTTGATCAGATGTTCTTTGCACCTTACCTATAGTGTCTCACTAGTTCTCTCAGACGGAGATGTAAGAAAGACTAATATAATAGCAACTTTCAAGTACGTTAAAGGGCTTAGTAAAACTGAGGCTGTGGGTATTTTACATAAAATGTAAAATTCAAGAACAAGGGGTCATGAGCTCAAGCTAAAGGATAGTAGATTCAGAAGTAATTTGAGGAAGCTTCTTTACAGAAAGAGTGATTGATTTATGGAATAAACTTCCTCAAGAGGTAGTAGCAACAAACACTGTGGGGGACTTTAAAAATGCATGGGACAAGCATAGGGCTATCCTACGAACTAGATAAGTTTATACTGTTAGGTAAGGTCGGGCAGACTTGCTGGGCCTATGGCTCTTATCTGCCGTCAATATCTATGTCAATATCTATGTTTCTATGTTCTATTTAGTCATTGTTCTATATAACTAATTTTTTATTAGATAAAGAGTTCTATATCTTTGTTACAAAACCTACTATATATGAATATCTATTTAAAAATACTTAGAACATATTCCCATACATAAAGAACATTGAATTGTGACATATTTACAGTAAATACATAGTTAAACACTTTATTAAATATAAATATTGCATAAATATGATTTTTCATGTTTTCAGCTACTTGACTGCAAAGTATACAGTATACAGTTGTGCTCATAAGTTTACATACCCTGGCAGAATTCATGATTTCTTGGCCATTTTTGAGAGAATATGAATGATAACACAAAAACTTTTCTTTCACCCATGGTTATTGTTTGGCTGAAACCATTTATTATCAATCAACTGTGTTTACTCTTTTCAAATCATAATGACAATAGAAACTACCCAAATGACCCTGATCAAAAGTTTACATACCCTGGTGATTTTGGCCTGATAACATGCACACAAGTTGACACAAAGGGGTTTTAATGGCTATTAAAGGTAGCCATCCTCACCTATGATCTGTTTGCTTGTAATTAGTGTGTGTGTATAAAAGGTCAATGAGTTTCTGGACTTGTGACAAACCCTTGCATCTTTCATCCAGTGCTGCACAGATGTTTCTGGATTCAGAGGGGAAAGAAAAAGAATTGTCAAAGGATCTGTGGTAAAAAGGTAGTTGAACTGTATAAAACAGGAAAGGATTATAAAAGATATCCAAGGAATTGAGCATGCAAATCAGCAGTGTTCAAACTCTAATCAAGAAGTGGGAAATGAGGTGTTCTGTTTGATAACATACTGCATTCATCTTGCCATCAATTCTGACCAAATTTCCTGTGCCTTTGTAGCTCCCACATCCCCAAAACATCAGCGATCCACCTCTGTGTTTCACAAGTAGGAATGGTGTACCTTTCATCATAGTCCTTGATGACTCCTCTCCAAATGTAGTGTTTATGGTTGTGGCCAAAAAGCACAATTTTGGTCTCATCACTCCAAATAACTTTGTGCCAGAAGGTTTGAGGCTTGTTTCTGTGCTGTTTGGCGTATTGTAAGTGGGAAACTTTGTGGCATTTGCATAGTAATGGCTTTCTTCTGGCGGCTCGACCATGCAGCCCATCTTTCTTCAAGTGCCTCCTTATTGTGCATCTTGAAACAGCCACACCACATGTCCTGTATTTCACCTGAAGTTATTTGTGGGTTTGTCTTTGCATCCTGAACAATTTTCCTTGCAGCTGTGGCTGAAATTTTAGTTGGTCTACCTGACCGTGGTTTGGTTTCAACAGAACCCCTCATTTTCCACTTCTTTATTAGAGTTTGAACACTGCTGATTTGCATTCTCAATTCATTGGATATCTTTTTATATCCCTTTCCTGTTTTATACAGTTCAACTTCCTTTTCCCGCAGATCCTTTGACAATTATTTTGCTTTCCCCATGACTCAGAATCCAGAATCGTCAGTGCAGCACTGGATGAAAGATGCAAGGGTCTGTCAGGAGTCCAGAAACTCATTGACCTTTTATACACACACACTAATTACAAGAAAACAGATCACAGGTTAGGATGGTTACCTTTAATAGCCATTCAAACCCCTTTGGGGCCTATTTATCATATGTCTGTCGGACCTGATCCGACAGTGCGGATCAGGTCCGACAGACATCGCTGAATGCGGAGAGCAATACGCTTTCCGTATTCAGCATTGCACCAGCAGCTCACAAGAGCTGCTGGTGCAACGCTGCCCCCTGCAGACTCGCCGCCAGCAGGGGGTGTCAATCAGCCTGATCATACTTGATTGGGTTGAATTCCGGCGATTCCTGTCCGCCTCATCAGAGCAGGCGGGCAGGGTTATGGAGCAGCGGTATTTAGACCAGGGTATGTAAACTTATGAGCACAACTGTGTGTGTGTATATATATATATATATATATATATATATATATGTGTGTGTGTATACATATATATTTATGTCTTTATTTTTGTATATATACCTGTAAATACACATATACATACAGAAATACATAAAGACATATGTACATACATATACATAAATATACATACTTATACATACATATCCATATTTAAACATGGTCAGACATGTATGTATCTCTATGTTAAATCCCTTTACATGTCTAGTTTTTTTCTTACACCTGAGACCTCATATCTTTTTTTTTATTGCAATCTTGTTTTATAATAAGTTTAATTTGACAGTGTTATTATGAGTATAACTATACTTTTAAAAGTATTTTTGATGAGTTTAGTGCAACTTTGTTGTCTTGTGTAAAAGTTAACCAGAGCTCTGAAGTTCCACTATCCTGACGTGAGTTTAATTCAATTGTGCTCAAGCAAAGGTGTTTACTTTAAAACTGTAATATGCATGCTGCTTCTGACACATGCAAAGAACTGTGATAACCCCCTTTTCTTTCCTATGACATGGAGAGTCCACAACGTCATTCCAATTACTAGTGGGACATTCAACTCCTGGCCAGCAGGAGGAGGCAAAGAGCACCACAGCAAAGCTGTTAAGTGTAACTTGCATTACAAGATAGCTATTACGGGACTGTAAATACACACTCCACCTCTGAGATAAACTAGCTACCTCCTCTATATAATAGACTCTTTCTGATACATTAACGAGACAGTGTGATGGTCAAACACTTTCTCCATAGATGGATGTTTGAGGAGTGTCATTTTGATAGAGCTAGTTTTATAGATTGGTTTTAAATTGTAACCACTGGTGGTTTTCTACATTGTATTATTGTATTATTTTGTCATTATAACATTTTTTACTATTTTATGGGTTAATGAGGTGTCATTACTTTTTAGACATTGGGGTCCATTTATCAAGCTCCGTAAGGAGCTTGTGGGCCCGTATTTCTGGCGAGTCTTCAGACTCGCCAGAAACACAAGTTATGGAGCAGCGGTCTAAAGACTGCTGCTCCATAACCTTGTCCGCCTGCTCTGATGAGGCGGACAGGAATCGGTGGAAATCAAGTACGAGTACAATCGGGTTGATTGACACCCCCCTGCTGGTGGCTGATTGGCCGCGAGTTTGCAGGGGGTGGCGTTGCACCAGCAGCTCACAAGAGCTGCTAGTGCAATGCTGAATACGGAGAGTGTATTTCTCTCCGCATTCAGCGATGTCTGTCGGACCTGATCCACACTGTCGGATCAGGTCCGACAGACATTTGATAAATAGGCCTCAATTGTCCTCTAGGTATAGCACTCTGCACAGATGCACTTTCAAATATGCATAAATATGTTTGAGTTTACATAACGCATTTTTCATATATATAAATATTACGGATATTTTTGCTCACATCAGCTTGTTTATCTAGAAATAAAATACTTTTATATCCATATAGTTTAAACGTATCTGGTCCTCTTTAATTGCATAGAGACATTTTTCAGCTTCTTTAGCGCACCTTATGTTTTAACTTTTAAGTGTAACTACCCTTACCAATAATCCCCAGTCATTCTCTTTGCCTCTGTCAATGGAGGATTTGCGAAGTTGGTGTCTGAAGATATTTAATAATTTTATGAGTACTTTTCCCTGCAAGTAAGGATTGGGGTCTAGCTGTGTCCATGTCAATCTTTAGTAAGAATAATGGTGGCTGTTAGCAGTTAGAAAGTGGCAAGGTTTTATTTGCTTTATTTCTAACATTATTGCTACCCCTATTATAGAAAACCAGGGTTGGTTACTCTGTATTTTCTTTCTCTACAGGTCCCTGATAGATGCGGTAATCTATCACACCTAGAAGTGCTCCTGCCCTGCTACAGAACAGGTAAGTGCCTTTTTTACCTTCCAGGCGACAGGCCTAAGTGGCCTAAGGGATAACTACCCTGCCTAGCAAGCTGAAGGCTAAGAGTTTGAATCCTGCTGTGGCAGTTTTCTTTAAGGAGGACAACACTTATAGATGTTAAGGTCAAGGATCACTAGTGGGGATTAGTGCCTATCCCTTTCAATAGATACATGTCAGGGATATTATGGGCAATGGAGTCTCTCTTTAAAGTGAAATCAGGGACATCCTTAGATATGGATGAGGCTGAACTGACATAGGGAATCATGGTTCCTTTTATATTATAGGAGTGACAGTCTCCTATTTCATGAGTAGATCAGTGTATCAGTGGACTAGCATTTCCTTAATAGAATCCGGTTATTAAAATAATAAGGCTGTATTTCAGCTCACAGCTAGGATGTTGGTGTGCTTTTTTTGTTTACTGAAAGCAGTGTCATGGCTGCATTTGCAGCTCACTGTTAGGGCTGACGCTGCTGTAGACGGTCGCATTCACAGTACTCAGTTTAGACACTTTCACAGCGAGCATGCTCAGTCTGCAGATCAATTTTGGTCTAGCATTCCTGTTTATCTCTGTTTGCTCTCCTTCCATGAGTCATTGCTCATATCAAACAGGAGTAAGAGTCTGTGATTCTAATAGCTCCTGCATGGCCTTGCAGGATATGGTTTGTGAATCTGGTGAAGGTGTCATCTCTTCCACCTTGGAGGTTACCTTTGAGGAAGGACCTTCTAACTCTGGGTCCATTCCTCCATCAAAATCTGGATTCTCTGAAGCTGACTGTTGGAGATTCAATGCCTATGTGACGGATACCCCCATCTACCCCAAATGGGTAGCTCCACCAAAAGGGGTCCTGCTTCCTCCCTGTCGACTGCAGCTATGTAGCTGGCAAGTGACCACAGCCTGTAGCCACCCCTGATGCCCAACAGCACCAGTATTCAGGGTCCCATCCTGTGGCAGGCTCCAGCTACCCAGGCTAGGTAGCTCTTCCAGCGTGTCCTTCCTCTGCCTGGAACAGGCTGCTATGTAGCTCAAGAAAGTGATTTTAGCTGGAGCAAACCCAAATAACTAGACAGCCTAGCATTCAGGTTTAACAGGAACTGATTTTATTGAAAACACACACTCCTTTTATACAGTCAGCTCATCTTGATAAGACCCTGGACAATCCCACTATTTTCCCGCCATTCCCGCCCCTGCAGACAGCCAGGCACCTCCATAGGAGCCACAGTCCCACATAATCCCAATACATATGGGTGGCAGTTTCGGGGTGATCCCGGTGGAGCGGCGGCACTTCCAGGGTGTAATTTTAAAGCTCTCGGTCCCCAGGTCTCACAGTCCAAAAATCAGCATGATTTGTTACTGTGGACCGGAGTTACAGTCCGATGAAGTTATGGGGTTAGGGGTGTCCAAAACCCCCGGTTCCCAAAGGAGCTCCCTTCCGGCAATTCCCCCACCCCTTGTACTCCCCAGGGGCTACTAATACCCCAAAGAGCGGAGCTCTGGGGCACATGGTTGCTGGAGTGACCTGGGTTAAATTTTGCGGGTTTTCTGCTGTCCGGTGGCCAACCGGGAGTTCCAGGAGCCCGGCCAGCCTAGGAGGATTTTCCTGGTCATACACCAACTTTTCTCTGAACACAAAAACAAGCCAACACAAAGCAAACAAACAGCTTCCAGAGATGGTGGTTGCTCTGAGGAGCCCAAAACCACTGAGAAACAACAGGGGTGAGGTTGTAGGGGGGTGGGGGGTAGCCTTAGCCATCTGATATCTGTGACATCTCCCCCCTCCAGTTCGGCAGACCCAGCTAGACCCTAACGGGTCGGCCTGGGGCTGTCTGACAGTGGCCCTCTACTTCTCGGTTGCTGAGAGAGGTTATCCCATCTCTCCTGAGCTTGGGGCATCCTGGAGGGTTTCTGCTGGCGTTTATACCCAGCACAGGGATAGTCACAAAATGCAAAGTCCCAAACAAGTTTGCTAAGGCAGGCTCCCAAACAATTGCTGTTCCACAAGTTCCAGTGTCCTTAAGTTCCATGGCCAAACTGTTTTCCTCTGTGACACTGTTGAGTACCGGCTGACCCACCCACAAACAAAGCCAGTATCGGTTTCCCAGCTGTATACCCACCACAGACTGTTGGTGGAAGTTGCTCCTTGGTGGGGCAGGCAAAACTCGGGTGCCCAAACTTGTGACACCAACTGCATGAGCGGGTATCCCCCTGGTCTGCCCCCTGTGAGATATACTTCAGGACAAGAAAAGGGTATAGACCCTGCCAAGCTACTGAGGGGAGAGACTGTCTGTCTCCTCTCCCGAGAAGGAGATCTACTGCTGGGGAGGGAGGTCTGCTACCTCCGCTCCATGGGAAACCCATGTGCTGCCGCTGGGGAGAGAGACTGACTGTCTCCTTTCCCAGAAAGGGATTCGGCCACTGGGGAGAGATATCGATATCCGTCTCTCCCTGCAAGGGCTTCTCTGTAAGGGGAGGGAGGACGACTACCTCCGCTCCCAGGATATGGCTCTGCCGCTGGGGAGAGAGACCGACTGTCTTCTCTTCCGGCTCCTGGCTCTGCCGTTGGGGAGGGAGACCGACTGTCTCCTCTCCCAGGAAGGGGTTCGGCCGCTGGGGAGAGATATCGATACCCATCTCTCCCTGCAAGGGCTTCTCTGTAAGGGGAGAGGGGATGACTACCTCTGTTCCCAGGGGATGGCTCTGCTGCTGGGGAGAGACCGACTGTCTCCTCTCCCGGCTCCTGGCTCTGCAGCTGGGGAGAGAGACCGACTGTCTCCTCTCCCGGGTCCTGGCTCTGCCACTGGGGAGAGAGACCGACTGTCTCCTCTCCCAGGAAGGGGTTCTGTTTATGGTGAGGGAGGACGACTACCTCCGCTCCCAGGGGATGGCTCTGCCGCTGGGGAGAGAGACTGACTGTCTCCTCTCCCAGGAAGGGGTTCTGTTTACAGGGAGGGAGGTTGACTACCTCCGCTCCCAGGAAGGGATTCTGCTGCTGGGGAGTTATCAACATCCATCTCTCCCTTCTCCAAGTCTATAATCTCAGAGCCAGACTGCTGATCAGGATCCAGGAGCCCTGGTTCCCTATCTCTTTGCTGCCACTCCTCCACAGTCAAGCTCCATGAATCCCAGAAGGCTGCACCCCAGATCTGTATGCCCCTGGCACGCTGCTTAGTGAGATCCAGCAGCCTCTTGTATTCCTTGACCAGTGCCTCTTCCTGGTCAATTATAAAATTCAGATCGTCCAGCAGCCAGGTCTCCTCCAAGAGATCCAGCAGTTCCTCTTGGAGCCCAGCGATATCCTCTAGACCCTGGTCTGTCTCGCTCCCAAACCGTGGGTCCTCTGTCCTTTTTGTAAACAACAATCCAGGGCCGCCGAAGCCAAAGCCCTCTGTGGGGGATCCTTCCTCCAGCCATGGCTGCGCTTGCATAGCAAGCCATTGGAGGGCTCAATAGCCATCCTCCACCCACATCTCTTGCTGGATAAGTCTATGTAGAACAGCTAGCCATTCCTTCTTTGGCTGTTCTCCCAGGAAAGGCAGTCTCACGGTCCACCGTACCCGGAATCTTGTGTCATTCGTGGGGAGGACCTTTCCATTTTCCTGCTCCTGTTGTAGAGCCTCCCACCAAAGGTCTCGGAAGGCAAGGTTCCTCTATGTCAGAATGTCCTGTTCCGAACAAGGATCCTTTGTTCTGGTCAGCATCTTTTGTACTCTCCCTAGGAACTCTGCCTCCATATTTACCGGCTACTGTGGTACGTCTCCTCTGTCAGCAGGAACCTTGTAAAAGAAGCAGATCCCACAGCTGCCAACCAAAGTGACATATACCCCTGACTACCCCGAATGGGTAGCTCCGCCAAAAGGGGTCCTGCTTCCTCCCTGCCGACTGCAGCTATGTAGCTGGCAAGTGACCACAGCCTGTAGCTACCCCTGATGCCCGACAGTATTCAGGGTCCCATCCTGTGGCAGGCTCCAGCTACCCAGGCTAGGTAGCTCTTCCAGCGTGTCCTTCCTCTGCCTGGAACAGGCTGCAATGTAGCTCAGGAAAGTGATTTTAGCTGGAGCAAACCCAAATAACTAGACAGCCTAGCATTCAGGTTTAACAGGAACTGATTTTATTGAAAACACACACTCCTTTTATACAGTCAGCTCATCTTGATAAGACCCTGGACAATCCCACTATTTTGCCGCCATTCCCTCCCCTCCAGACAGCCCGGGACCTCCATAGGAGCCACAGTCCTACATAGTCCCAATACATATGGGTTAAGGTTTCGGGGTGATCCCGGTGGAGCGGCGGCACTTCCAGGGTGTCATTTTAAAGCTCTCGGTCCCCAGATCTCACAGTCCAAAAATCAGCATGATTCGTTACTGGGGACCGGAGTTAAAGTCCGATGAAGTTATGGGGTTAGGGGTGTTAGGGGTGTCCAAAACCCCCAGTTCCCAAAGGAGTTCCCCTTCTGCAATTCCCCCACCCCTTGTACTCCCCAGGGGTTACTAAGCCCCAAAAGAGCGGAGCTCTGGGGCACATGGTTGCTGGAGCGACCTGGGTTAAATTTTGCGAATGTTCTGCTGTCCTGTGGCCGACCGGGAGTTCCAGGAGCCTGGCCAGCCAGAGACGGGTTAGGCGGGTGTCCGTTGTAAGGCGGCCGACTGGGAGTTCCAGGAGCCCGGCCAGCCTAGGAGGATTTTCCTGGTCATACACCAACTTTTCTCTGAACACAAAAACAAGCCAACACAAAGCAAACAAACAGCTTCCATAGATGGTGGTTGCTCTGAGGAGCCCAAAACCACTGAGAAACAACAGGGGTAAGGTTGTAGGGGGGTGGGGGGTAGCCTTAGCCATCTGATATCCGTGACAGCCTAGTTTTATCTAGACGTGGTTTTTCAGAAGTGGTCATTGATCCTATGTTTCAGACTCATAAACCTGTTAGTCTCAGGATTTACCATAAAGTATGGTGTAAATAGATTTTTTTGGTGCAAAATCAAAGGTTTCTTCTGGAGTCGGGTGAGGATTCCCCAAATGTTATTGTTTCTTCAGGATGGCCTGGAAAAAGGTTTCTGCATCGTCTATTCTTTTGCACAAATGTCTGGCAGATTTACCAGATGTTCAAGCTTTTGTTCAGGCCCTGGTCAGAATCATGCCTGTATTTAGACCTGTTGCTCCTCCTTGGAGCCTTAACCTAGTTCTTAAAGTTTTGCAGCAGGCTCCGTTTGAGAATTATGGCTCATTCCAGTAGTGCTGTTTCCTCTTCTTGAGCTTTCAAAAATGAAGCTTCTGTGGAACATACTTTTTCAAAATTCTACAAATTTGATACTTTTGCCTCGGCTGAGGCTTCTTTTGGGAGAAAGGTTCTTCAAGTGGTGCTGCCTTCTGTTAAGGTCCTCCTGCCTTTTTCTCCCTCCCTGTTCATTTTGTGTCCTCTAGCTTGGGTATTGGTTCCCACTAGTAATTGGAATGATATCGTAGACTCTCCATGTCATAGGAAAGAAAACAAAATTTACGTTTACCTGATAAATGTCTTTCTTTCCGGACATGAAGAGTCCACAACCCCACACTCTTTTTATAATTCAGCAGTTTTTTTGAGTAAACATCAGGCACCTTTTTAACCCTTGTGTTTCTTCTTTTTCCTTTGGCTGAATGACTGGGGATTATGGGTAAAGGAAGTTACACTTTACAGCTTTGCTGGGGTGCTCTTTGCCTCCTCCTGCTGGCCAGGAGTTGAATATCCCACTAGTAATTGGAATGACATAGTGGACTCTTCATGTCAGGTAAGCATACATTTTGTTTTTGCTTGCATGCAAGAGTTTGCGCACCACTTGTAATCTAGCCCTTTATTTTTTCAAATTAACTGCTTAGCCTTGCTTTGCCAAATCTTCCAAATTGTCCAAATTTATCTGTTATACCATCTGCGTTTCTTACAATTTTGTGCAAAATAAATAGGATATTTATTGTAGACATGTGCAATTAATTTGGCCAAAATTAGTTTTCGGTCAAATTTTAGCCGATTCATAGATTCAAATAAATCCAAATTTCTGAATCAGCATTATAACAAAAATCCTGAAACTGAATAAACCAGTTTAAGAATTTTCGGATTTCATTTTTTATTCATATGCAGAATTTTTCATTGTTCTAATCTAAACCGCAGTTCCCCGACATCGCCGTCACTAACTAAAACACTAAATAAAGCTATTAATCCCTAAATCACCGTTCCCAGACATCACCGACACTAACTAAGCCTATTAACCTCTAAACCGCAGTTCCCAAACATCGCCGACACAAACTAAACCTATTAACCTCTAAACCGCCGTTCCCCGACATCGCCGACACTAACTAAAGCACTAATAAAGCTACTAACCCCTAAACTGCCATTCCCTGACCTCGCTGACACTAAATAAACCTATTAACCGCTAAACCGCCATACACCCACATTGCCAACACTAACTAAAACACTAAATAAACCTATTACCCCCTAAACCGCCACCCCCACATTGCAACTACCTAGTTTGAACTATATTAACCCCTAAACCTAACACCCCCTAATTTTAACATAATTAAAATAAACCTACATTAAAGTTACAATATTTAACTAACTACCTATTTAAAAATAAATACAAACTTACCTGTGAATAAAAAAAACCTTAGCTACCTAGTTAAAATAAATAAAAACTTACCTGTGAAATAAAAATAAGACCTAAGCTTAAACTAATAAAACCTAACATTACTAAAAACAAAAAAAACATGCGCCTAGATTACGAGTTGTGCAGTAACAGGGGTGCAGTGCTAACTTGCAGCTTATTCTCACCGCTCACTTACCTGCAGCACTGGTAATAAAGGTTTTAATCAACCCAGCATTAACAGGCAAGAAGTGAGCGTAGAGCAAAATTGCGCTCCACATTGCACTCCAATACCAGCGCTGCTTAAGTGAGCGGTGAGCTGGTTATACGTGCTTGTGCATGATTTTCCCATAGACATCAATGGGGAGAGCCGGCTGAGAAAAAATCTAACACCTGCAAAAAAGCAACATAAAACTCAGTAACGCAGCCCCATTGATTCCTATGGGGAAACACATTTTATGTTTACACCTATCTCCCTAACATGAACCCTGAGTCTAAACACCCCTAATCTTACACTTATTAACCCCTAATCTGCCGCCCCCGACATCGCTGACACCTACATTATATTTATTAACCCCTAATCTGCCGCACCGGACATCGCCAACACCTACATTATAATTATTAACCCCTAATCTGCTGCCCCCAACATAGCCGACATCTACATTATATTTATTAACCCTTAATCTGCTGCCCACAACATCGCTGACACCTAAATAATGTTATTAACCCCTAATCTGCCACCCCCAACGTCGCCGCCACTATAATAAATGTATTAACCCCTAAACCTAAGTCTAACCCTAACACCCCCTAACTTAAATATAATTAAAAAAAATCTAAATAAAACCTACTATTATAACCTAAATTATTCCTATTTAAAACTAAATACTTACCTGTAAAATAAACCCTAAGCTAGCTACAATATAACTAATAGTTACATTGTATCTAGCTTAGGGTTTATTTTTATTTTACAGGCAAGTTTGTATTTATTTTGACTAGGTAGAATAGTTACTAAATAGTTATTAACTATTTAATAACTTCCTAGCTAAAATACATACAAATTCACCTGTAAAATAAAACCTAACCTAAGTTACACTAACACCTAACAATTAGCTAAATTACAAAGAAAAACAAACACTAAATTACAGAAAATAAAAAACAAATTACAAGATATTTAATCTAATTACACCTAATCTAATAGCCCTATCAAAATAAACCCCCCCAAAAAACAAAAACCCTAGCCTAAACTAAACTTTCAATAACCCTTAAAAGGGCCTTTTGCGCATTTTGGGCATTGCCCCAAAGAAATATGCTCTTTTACCTGCAAAAAAAATACAAACAACCCCCCCAACAGAAAACCCACCACCCACACAACCAACCCCCAAATAAAACCCTAACTAAAAAAACCTAAGCTCCTCATTGCCCTGAAAAGGGCATTTGGATGGGCATTGCCCTTAAAAGGGCATTTAGCTCTATTGCAGCCCAAAGCCCTAACCTAAAAAAAACCCCCACCCAATACACCCTTAAAAAATGCTAATACTAACCCCTGAAGATTCACTTATCGGGAAAAGTCTTCATCCAAGCGTTTTGTTTCATTTTCATTAGTTAAATAAATAATTTCATTTAGGCAAATTAGTTTAGTTAATTTAAAAAAAAATTGTTTCGGCAAATTAGTTATGTTAAGTTAAATCATTTTTTATGATCCGCTCGTTATTTCGGATAAATTCTTTATTCATATTCATTATTCTACTCTTAACTTTTTCAACCTTAATTCCGATTGGCTGATAGAATTCTATCAGCCAATCGGAATTAAGTTTGAAAAAATCCTATTGGCTGATGCAATCAGCCAATAGGATTGAATTTACATTCTATTGGCTGTTCCAATCAGCTAATAGAATGCGAGCTCAATCCTATTGGCTGATTTTGGCTGAAGTCCGGCAAAAGATCTTCATCCCAGCGGCAAAGCATCTTTATCCAAACAGCTTCAGCTTCATCCATTGTGAGACCGGCATCTTCTATCTTCTTCATCCCTGGGGAGGCGGAGGTCCAGGCGGAGGTCCAGGCAGTGGTCAATCGGTCCGACGTGGAGGTCCTCTTAATGCGATCGTCCGCCGCCCACTCAGGATCCAATGCAAGGTTTAGTTAATGTCGGCAATGTTGGGGAACAGTGGTTTAGGGTTTAATAGGTTTAGTTAGTGTTGGCGATGTGGGGGTACAGTGGTTTAGGGGTTAAAAGCTTTATTTGTGTCGGCGATGTAGGTGACGGCGGTTTTAGATAGTTATGCTATGTTAAATAGTTTTTTCAGATCCTTTAGTTTTTTTCGGATCCACTCTTTATTTATATGCATTATTCTATTCTGAAGTTAATAGTAGAATAATGAATATGAATAAAGAATGGATCTGAAATAACGAGCAGATCAGAAAAAATGATTTAACTTAACATAACTAATTTGCCGAAACAATTTTTTTTTTAAATTAACTAAACTAATTTGTCTAAATGAAATTATTTATTTAACTAATGAAAACGAAGCAAAACGAAATTTTTAGCATTGCACATGTCTATCTATTGTGACCCAATGAATAACATGTTACTATTAAATATTTTTCTATACATAAATTAATTTATAATGTTTTCTTTACTTTCTTTATCAATCTATATTTCTTACTGTAATCATTACTTATTTGTTTATATAGTCACCAAAATTCGACTTCGCAAATTTTTAATCAGCTGATCTCCTTCCTGACTGGCAAATTAATATTACTATGGTGCTAACCATCAGGTTTTTGTATCCTGCAAAACTGGCTGGATGATTTTTTAAAAAAAAAAATGTTTATTAGATGGTGTTATTATGAGTGTAACTATACTTTGTAATGTATTTTTGATGTGCTTTGTGACACTTTTTTGTTTTGCGAAACAGTTAACCAGAGTCCAGAGGTCACGCTATCATGACTTGGGTTACCTTTAATTGTGCTCAAGCAATTGCGTTTACTTTCAACTTGTAATACAAGTGCTACATCCAAAGCGTACAAACAGCCTCGATACATGAGTAATCTATTAGCGTGCTGCTGCTAATCTGACCCTGTATAGGCTCTTGCTATGCAGAAATATGCCCGACAATGGCAATGGGTAGCCAATAACTGATAGTGATATCACAAAGTATTACTAACTTCACAAAGAAAGGGAGCTCATAGGGACATCAATAATGTAGATCCATCCCTTACTTATCTCAAAATATTTAGAATCATTTAAATATATTGCTGGAAATTTAAAAACAGCCATATTCTAAAATGTTAGTCAGATATACAAGAAATACTCTGTTGCCTAAGAACACTTTTTTTTCCTTTTCTCATTTTAAAGAACAACATACCAGCAAGATATGACAAATAACTCATATCATTGACATTTTTTTCTTTAGAACCACTATAATTTGTTGACTTGCTCTGCTTGCTGAATGGTCTTTTGACTAACTCATTAGACTGTATTATTCCAAACATTCTAAATTTAATTTAATTTTTAATCAAATAGCCAATGTGGTAGGCAGAATACCTTCCTTTGGGGGCTAATTGTTAAATTGCTAATTGTGGGAAAATCACAGTAAGATGAGATGTGTACATAACTATATTACTTGTGGTTAGTCTGTGTGACAAACAGTGTCAGATGCTGAAGTTAGGGTTGAGTACATTAAAGGTATACTAAAGTCAAAAATGAAACTTTCTCTTTTCATATAGAGCATGGCATTTTAAATAACTTTCCAATGTACTTTTATTATCTAACGGCTAGATTACGAGTTGTGCATTAAGGTAAAAAAGCAGCGTTAACCGGTAATAACACTGTTTTTTTACGCCTGCTGCTATTACTTGAGTCTTGCAGGTATAGTTGTACCGCACATTTTTTTGGCCTGAATGCAAAGCAACTTACGTACATTTCGTAAAGGCTTTTTTCTATGGGACTTCCATAGCGCCGGCATTACGAGTTTTTCCTGGGAGGCCAAAAAGTGAGCGGTACAGCCTCTACCGCCAAGATTACTAACACATTCTAAAGTCAGTAGTTATGAGTTTTACACTACAAAGCCGTAGCATAAAACTCATAACTAAAGTGCTAAAAAGTACACTAACACCCATAAACTACCTATTAACCCCTAAACTGAGGCTCTCTCACATCGCAAACACTAAAATAAAATTATTAACCCCTAATCTGACTCTCCGGACATCACCGCCACTAGAATAAACATATTAACCCCTGAACCGCCGCACCCCCGCCTCGCAAACACTAGTTAAATAATATTAACCCCCTAATCTGCTGCCCCCAACATCGCCGCCACCTACCTACATTTATTAACCCCTAATCTGCTGTCCCCAACGTCGCCACCACTATTCTAAATTTATTAACTCTTTAAGTCTAACCCTAACACCCCCTAACTTAAATATAATTTAAATAAATCTAAATACAAATTACTATCATTACCTAAATTATTCCTATTTAAAACTAAATACTTACCTGTAAAATAAACCCTAAGCTAGCTACAATATAACAGTTACATTGTAGCTAGCTTAGGGTTTATTTTTATTTTACAGGCAAGTTTGTATTTATTTTAACTAGGTAGAATAGTTATTAAATAGTTATTAACTATTTTATTTTACAGGTAAATTTGTATTTATTTTAGCTAGTAATTATTAAATAGTTAATTGCTATTTAGTAACTATTCTACCTAGCTAAAATAAATACAAATTTAACTGTAAAATAAAACCTAACCTAAGTTACAATAACACCTAACACTACACTACAATTAAATCAATTCCCTACATTAAATACAATTAAATAAATTAAATAAAATTAGCTAAATTACCAAAAAAAACAAACACTAAATTACAGAAAATAAATAACAAATTACAAGATCTTTAAACTAATTACACCTAATCTAATAGCCCTATCAAAATAAGAAAGCCCACCCAAAATAAAAAAAAACCTAGCCTAAACCAAACTACAAATAGCCCTTAAAAGAGATCAGCTCTTTTACCTGTAAAAAAAAATACAAACAACCCCCCCAACATTAAAACCCACCACCCATACAACCAACCCCCCAAATAAAACCCTAACTGAAAAAAAACCTAAGCTCCCCATTGCCCTGAAAAGGGAATTTGGATGGGCATTGCCCTTAAAAGGGCATTTAGCTCTATTGCAACCCAAAGCCCTAACCTAAAAAAAATCAACCCACCCAATACACTCTTAAAAAATCCTAACACTAGCGCCCGAAGATTCACTTACCGGGAGAAGTCTTCATCCAAGCGGCAAGATATCCTCAACGAAGCTGGCAGAAGTGGTCCTCCAGACGGTAAGAAGTGATCCTCCAGACAGGCAGAAGTCTTCATCCAGATGGGATCTTCTTTCTTCATCCTTCCGATGCGGAGTGGCTCCATCTTCAAGATATCCGGCGCGGAGCATCCTCTTCTTTCGATGGCTAACGACGAATGAAGGTTCCTTTAAATGATGTCATCCAAGATGACGTCCCTTAGACAGTTTAGGCTATAGTTTTTTTATTTTGGGGGGACTTTTTTTATTTTGATAGGGCTATTAGATTAGGTGTAATTAGTTTAAAGATCTTGTAATTTGTTATTTATTTTCTGTAATTTAGTGTTTCTGTAATTTAGTAACTATTCTACCTAGTTACAATAAATACAAACATGTCTGTAAAATAAAAATAAACCCTAAGCTAGATACAATGTAACTATTAGATATATTGTAGCTATCTTAGGGTTTATTTTACAGGTAAGTATTTAGTTTTAAATCGGAATTAATTAGTTAATTATAGTAATTTTTATTTAGATTTATTTAAATTATATTTAAATTAGGGGGTGTTAGGGTTAGGGTTAGGCTTAGATTGAGGGGTTAATAAATATAATATACAGTAGTGGCGGCGACGTTGGGGGCGGCAGATTAGGGGTTAATAAATGTAGGTAGGTGGCGGCGATGTTAGGGGCGGCAGATTAGGGGTTAATAAGTATAATGTAGGTTGCGGCGATGTAGGGGGCGGCAGATTAGGGGTTAATAAGTGTAAGATTAGGGGTGTTTAGACTGGGGATTCATGTTAGGGTGTTAGGTGTAAACATAAAATGTGTTTCCCCATAGGAATCAATGAGGCTACGTTACTGATTTTTACAATGCTTTTTTTTCAGGTTTTAGACTTCTTCTCAGCCGGCTCTCCCCATTGATGTCTATGGGGAAATCGTGCACAAGCATGTATAACCAGCTCACTGCTCACTTAAGAAGCGCTGGTATTCAAGTGCAGTGTGGAGCGCAATTTTGCTCTACGCTCACTTTTTGCCGGTTTATAAAAGCCCGTAATACCAGAGCTGCAGATGAGTGGTGACAATAAACTGCAAGTTAGCAACGCACCCCTCTTACCGCACAACTCGTAATCTAGGCATAATTTTCTTCATTCTAATTGAATAGTTTGCTGAAAAGCATACCTAGGTAGGCTCAGGAACAACAATGACCCACTGAGAGCTAGCTGCTTATTGTTGGTTGCACATTCACCCTCATGTCATTGGCTATCCCAATGTGTTCTGCTATCTCCCTATAGTGTAGTGCTGCTTTTCAACAAAGGATACCAAGAAACTAAAGTAAATTTGATAAAATAATTAAATTAGAAAGTTGTTTAAAATTGTATGCTCTTTCTGAATCATTAAAGACAAAAAGCTGGTTCCATGTCCCTTTTAGCATTTGTTTATTTCTTGTATGGGAATACTGGCAGATTGGGTTCATTATTTGGGCTAGTGGTAGTCTTTTCTGGTACATATGGGATGTACATTTAAGCTTTCTAATTATTTAAGTCATAGATCGAACAGGCAATTAAAAAAATACAATTTACTTCAATTATCAAAATCACTTTGTTCCTTTGGTATCCTTTATTGAAGAGCATGGTAGATATGCTCAGGAGTTTTGCTTGAAATCATGTTTGCAACAATCTTCTTTATATATTGTTTCAAACACTTCTGCCATAAAGTGCTTAAGACATGCACACACATCCGCCTATCTGAATATGCCCTGAAACAAAAAATTCCAAGATTATTTTTTTTATTGCATTCTTTAGCTGAATTACAAATGTTTAATTCTGAATTTCTTGTCTCCCTTTCCTGATTCTATAGAGAGAAACAATAAGTTGTAAAACATCGAAAACTGATATTCGATGTGTTAAAGGGACATGAAATCCAAATTCTGCTTTCATGATTCAGATAGAGAATATCATTTTAAAAACTTTCCAATTGACTTCAGTTATCAAATTTGTTTCATTTTCTTTTTATTCTTTGTTGAAGATATACCTAGGTAGGTAGCATGCACATACCAACAAAGATCCCACAAAGGAGATCCTAATAGGGGGCGCTCTGACAAATGTAATATATTAGAATGTCGATATGGACATGATATAAAAACAAGCAATATATATACAAAAATTGTATCTCTCTCAAACCCAAAAGATGGATGGATATAAAGTCCCAAATTCCGGATCCAGAATGGTTGTATAATGAAAGTTCTGCAAGTTCTGCACAAAGGGACACGTCAGCTGATCTCTCCTTACATCAAATGTAGAAAGACATCTGGGAAAAACACAGGGAGACAAAAAAGAGGCGCATGTGTGTACCAGTAGAAAACCACACCAGGGTACTCACATTTATTCAGAGCACTCATACAGTGCTATCAGACACGAACTGGGCATTCACAGCAACCCAGCTTGCTGCAATCCTATATGGCAACAGGAACAATCAAGGCGGATTCCTTGGAAGCTGCAGGAAAAGTTGATCCACAAAAGCAACACCAAACAAATGGATGTGAAGTCCCAGAACCAAGCACAGGAACTGGAAAAAGGCTTAGCAGCAAAATGGGCTCAGTCCCAATTGAGATGGAACAAAGGTGGTGTACAGAAAATCAGTAGCGGTTCCAGAATTGAAGTATAAAAGGTTTATTAAAACATTCTTAAAAACAAGAACCAGCAGGCAGGGCAAATGCTTGTCCTCCTTGTTTCTCAGCACAAACGCTGTTTCATCAGGCGTTTGTGCTGAGAAACGCGTTGCATTGATACAAGGAGGACAAGCATTTTGCCCTGCCTGCTGGTTCTTGTTTTTAAGAATGTTTTAATAAACCTTTTATACTTCAATTCTGGAACCGCTACTGATTTTCTGTACACCACCTTTGTTCCATCTCAATTGGGACTGAGCCCATTTTGCTGCTAAGCCTTTTTCCAGTTCCTGTGCTTGGTTCAGGGACTTCACATCCATTTGTTTGGTGTTGTTTTTGTGGATCAACTTTTCCTGCAGCTTCCAAGGAATCCGCCTGGATTGTTCCTGTTGCCATATAGGATTGCAGCAAGCTGGGTTGCTGTGAATGCCCAGTTTGTGTCTGATAGCACTGTATGAGTGCTCTGAATAAATGTGAGTACCCTGGTGTGGTTTTCTACTGGTACACACATGCGCCTCTTTTTTGTCTCCCTGTGTTTTTCCCAGGTAGCATGCGCATGCCTGAATCACTACATTACAGGAAATAGTGCTGCTAATGTACAACAATGTTGTAAAACTGCTGCAATATAGTGCAGCAGACACGTGCACACTCCTGAAATTACCTTCCTGCTTTTCAACAAAGGATAACAAGAAAATAAAATAAAATTGATAATAGAAGTAAATTGAACAGTTGATTAAAATTGTATGTTCTACCTGAAACATGAAAGAAAAACTTTGGGTTTTACGTCCCTTTAATACAGGAATGTAAACAGCTATAACTTTTAAAGATTTCCAGCTAATAAAAAAAGTTACTTATTTCATGAAAACTAAACCAGTTCTTTGAAAATGTAATGTCAATCATAAACATAGCCGCTATTGTAAAAATATAAAATAATCTTGTTTATACGCCCTCTTGGCTTATCTCTCTGATGCCAAAGTTGATATTGTAAATTATTAATTACAAGCAAACCCTAGTGGTTCACAAATGGATTTGATTTTGTAATATATTTCTCAGAATTCTGTATATTTTATTATTTATAAGATATTTGCAAAAAAAAAACCCTGTATTTAAACATATACGAAAGATAGTTGCATGTATTTAGTGTTAAGCTTAAAGTGTTCTTTATATATAACTATTTTATTTAAAAGGACAGTCAAGTCAAAAATAAACTTTCATGATTCAGTTAGGGTATGTCATTTTAAACAACTTTCCAATTTACTTTTATCACCAAATATGCTTTGTTCTTTTGGTATTCTTAGTTGAAAGCTAAACCTAGGAGGTTCATATGCTAATTTCTTAGACCTTGAAGGCTGCCTCTAATCTGACAGTTTTTCACCACTAGAGGGCATTAGTTAATGTGTTTCATATAGATAACATTGCGCTCACTCACGTGAAGTTACCTAGGAGTGAGCACTGATTGGCTAAAATGCAAGTCTGTCAAAAGAACTGAAATAAGGGGGCAGTCTGCAGAGGCTTGGATACAAGGTAATTACAGAGGTAAAACATGTATTATTATAACTGTGTTGGTTATGAAAAACTGGGGAATGGGTAATAAAGGGATTATCTATCTTTTTAAACAACAAAGATTCTGGTGTTGACAGTCACTTTAAAGGGACACTGAACCCAAATTTTTTCTTTCGTGATTCAGATAGAGCATGCAATTTTAAGCAATTTTCTAACTTACTCCTATTATCATTTTTTCTTCGTTCTCTTGCTATCTTTTTTTTTAAAAATAAGGCATCTAAGCTTTTTTATTAGTTCAGACCTCTGGACAGCACTTTTTTTATTGGTGGATGAATTTATCCACCAATCAACAAGAACAACCCAGGTTGTTCACCAAAAATGGGTCTGCATCTAAACTTACATTCTTGCATTTCAAATAAAGATACCAAGAGAATGAAGAAAATTTGATAATAGGAGTAAATTAGAAATTTGCTTAAAATTTCATGGTCTATCTGAATCACGAAAGAAAAAATTTGTGTTCAGTGTCCCTATAAGGTGCTTCAAAAATCGTAACAAAGTTGTTGTAAATATTAGAAACTTGTACATAATTGTTTTTTTTTTTGTAAAATAGGCAGAAATGGGCGTCCCAAGACCGCTGCTCCTTAACTCGTCCGCCTGCTCTGAGGCAGTGGACAGCAATCCGCCTGATTGCAGATGATTGGCCACGAATCTGCAGGGGGCGGCATTGCACAAGCAGTTTGCCAGAATTGCTTGTGCAATGATAAATGCAGACAGCATATGCTCTAAGGGCCTGATTTTATAAAAATGTTGCAAGGCTCGACACTGTCACTCGCATGGGCAACCCTCATGGAATTTTATAAAAATAGGCTGTCCCTGCGAGTGACAAGATGCCTCCCATAGAAATAATGAGAGTTCTCTGCTTTGTAAAAATTTACACTGGAGAATGAAGTGTACATGGAGAACCTGATTTATGTTTAAACTTTTATAGTACACCTAATACAAATCAAATTACGCTGATTTCAGTGCACTGGACCTTAAAATTGCATCTTCAGAGCTCTGGTTAACTGCTAAGCTCAACTAAAAAGTTGAACAAAAAACATTAAAAAAACATTTCAAATTACATTCACACTTATAATAACAATAACTTATAAAAAAGAAAAAAATGCTATTCAAAGATATGAGGTCTCAGGTGTTAGAGAAAAAAAGGACTACAAAGGACTTTAACATAGAGATACATACATAAACATTTCTAAATATGTTCATGTATGTATATACTGTATATATATATATATATATATATATATATATATATATATATATATATATTAGACATGTGCAATTCGGTTCGATTCGGAAAATTCGGAGATTCGGATCAAACCGAATCTCCGAATTAAAATAGTGCCGAATCTACCGAATAAATCCGAATAACTTCAGATTTATTCGGATTTATTCCGATTTATTCGGATTTATTCGGTAGATTCGGATTGCCATGGATTACACTAGTATTGTACAGTATATTAGGTTATATCACTCTGCTATGGGTTACACCTAATGTACAATACATAATACTAGTCTAATCCCACCTAACACTAACCGAAATTTCGAATTTCCGAACCGAATCGAACCGAAACCAGCCGAATTTATTTGAATCCGAATGAATCCGAAACAAATGTGAACCAAATTGATTCAAATTTTTCCGAATTCGAATCGCTCCGAACCGAAATTCGAAAAAATCTGAATCGATCCGAACCGAACCAAATTTTTTTCGCCATGCACGTCTAATACATATATATATATATATATATATATATATATATATATATATTTATATATATATATTTATATATATGGGTGTTTGTGTGCATATGGATTTATATATTTATATATGTATTTACAGACATATATACACATATAAACACATAAATACATATATAGACATATAGTAGGGGTGCACATCTTCACTGGTCTCAAGATTCGATTTGATTCCTCGATGCATCATGATTACGGCCCATTTGGTTTTAAAAGATTAAATAAAATAAGAAATAATAAAAAATTCAAATGGAAAGCAGTTAGATGGTAATATTAGGGGGAAATGAAAACTTACCTTTTCAGACATATGTCTGTGTGAGGGACAATCACATTGACAGTTATCCCGTTATTAAGATGTTACCTTGGTTTGCAGTTTTGTGACGTTTTAAGGAAATGGCTTTGACACAGGATAACATTACAAAAGACATTTAGAAAGCATTTTCTAAATACAAAATACTGAAAAACAAAATACAAAATGCTGAGTAGCTGTTACAGTTTTCAAGCAAACCAGCAATAAATGGATGGATTGGATGTTTCACAAAACAATGTAATCAAAGTCTGTGAATTAATAGTCCCAGGTTTTTGCAGAATTCTAATTTGAAAAAATGAAAGACAAAAGATGAAAGGCACAGAATTTTTTTTTGCAAATGATGAGAATATCCGCTTACTAGATCTTACCTCAATTGTTTGAGGTAAGTAAAGATGATCCAAGTTAGCCTGAGCTTGGCCTCACAAACGGTTTCTGCCGCCAGAACCGTGTTTGTGGGATGTGAAGTCTTCAGTGCGTCCTTTAGTATGGTATATTTATGGATCAGGAAACTTCCCTCCAGGCATATGCCGGATTGTATGCAAAGAAAAACAGATTACACAAATAGTGAAATACTGTATACTTTTATTAGGGAAGCAACACCAACTTATTGTAATGTCCCCTATACAATTGTGCTCACATTAGGAACCCTCATCATATGAGGCATTTTACAAGCAGTATTTCTAATGATCAGAGCGGTGGGGATACGTAATTCAGTTGATATTCATACATAAAACGAACAGTGTAAAAAACGAATGTATAAATATTAAAATTCACCATAAATGGATTAAAAAGTTATTTGTTAAAAGCATTGGTAACATAGTGAATATATGTCACCTAACGCATTTTTTGGAAGTTAGAGGTTCCTCTGAAGAAGAAGGACGCATTGATTTACCTTCCAAACGCCAATGGTTATAACCATTTGTTCCAGAAATTTTTTTAACTTTATGCTCTTGATAAAGGCTTCTTTTAGCTGAAACGCGTTGAGCTGTATTTTTAATAAAACCTGAAGCTGCACCTGAAGACACCTTTGTGATGATTTTAATAAAAGGGTTATTTTAACTGCAATCTTGTGAGCATAACCAGTTTGTGCGCCTACCACATTGTCTGAAATCTGCTACACTATTGTGAGCTCTTTTATTTTGAAGGTGAAAGCAACAAGGTTGACTCAGAGGACGTGGGCAGCTTGGTTCCCTAGAGGTGACACAGCGACGCCATTTTTAATACTTTCTATTGCTTTAACTTTGCAAAGTTAAAAATAATGCAGTTATACAAAACTATAAAGTCAAGGCTTCTGTCTTCTGTGACATATTAATATCATGAAAAATAAATCTTCCTAAAAAATTTAAATGAAATATTAGGGATGGGCTATTGTGTTTATATTCAAATTTGAATGTTAGAACAAATGTTATTGTAGAAATTCGATTTACATAATCAAATGTTGACAAGAACGAATATTCTCAAAAATGTTATAATCAAATGCTATTTACAGTTTTTGAATGTCACTTTCGAATTCGAATGTTCATAATTAGATCGAATGTCCACATTAGAAATTTCTAATGTAACATTCGATTTAACAAAAATACTATTCAGAAGTTCAATAGTTCATGTGGTAGGGAATTTAGTAAATTAAAACATAATAGATACAAATATATCAGTTCCAATGTTTCGAATTCTAATATTTCATAATTTGAATATTACATTTAAATAAAGCATTATAAATACTATTACAAATATTTATTTAAAGAAAGCATTAGAAATACCATTACATATACCGTATATAAATTTAAATTTTTTGAATTTGAATATATAACATAATTCAAATATTACATTTAAATAAAGCATTAGAAATACTATTACATATATATATAAATTCAATTTTTTTCAAATTCTAATATTGCATAATTTGAATATTAAATTTAAATAAAGCATTATAAATACTATAACAAATATATAAATTCAATTTTTTTAAATTAGAATATTGCATAATTCGAATATTACATTTAAGGAAAGCATTAGAAATACTATTACAAATATATAAATTTGAATTTTTCGAATTTGAATATTGCATAATTCGAATACATGAAACGAATGTTAGAATGTTGTACAAACATTCAAAATTCGAAACGAAGATATGTATGTGTTAAAATTTGTTTCATTTTTCGAATGTTGCGAAACATTCGCCCATTCCTAATACATACACAATTATCTACATAAAAACAATATACAGCAGATTACGTTCACAAAACATTCTTGCAATATGAAATAAACACTTTTTCATGTACTATTACAGATAATGACCTGACCTCATTCTCTTTGCGCACAACAGGAGTGTTTGAAAGATTTGTTTTGTCTCCTCCATTGACTTCTATGGGGAATACGTGCTCGTGAACGCGATTTGCCTATTTCGGCTACTATAAATGAACATATGGATTTGGAAAGTAGAAAGCCATGTAGATAATATGAGAACATCATTCTAAGCTTGAACCATAGGAATTCTATAATTACATATACGCAGATGAGAGGTTTGTAATATCTTCATTATTATTGCAATTTTAATGGTACAAGGGAAAATATTGAAATATCGCCAATCACTTATATATGTCAGGCGTTACTTTATTATTTTGGAACAATATTGCAGCAACATTGCTCAATCAGATTCTATGCCATGTCTATGCACATATTATAGACAAGTATGCACTTTGAGCGTGGACTTGTGTTTTTTATTATAAAATCAAGTTTAATAAGCCTTTGTTATGCATATGAACAAACATTAGGACGATACACTGTATATGTTATATTTTAGACTTTAACACTTTCACATTACGATTTATTGGTGAAAAACATAATTTCAACAAACGGACCAAAAAAATAAACGCCCAGTTTGTATTTGAAAGCAAGATTTTGAATACCATGAAATGAAGTTGTCAGCTTTTTATAGAATTCCCTCAAAATGAGGATGATTGGAGACACCTCAAGGGTGAATTCTATAATATAGCTAATATGCCTAATGTTTTGGGAGCAATAGATTGCACCCATGTTGCGTTGTGGGCTCTAGCAGCAGAGGAGGTTCATTACAGAAATTGCAAACACTTAAATTCTTTGAACGTGCAGTTCATTTGCGATGCACGGATGCGAATTATGAACATGTTTGCAAATTTCAGGGGTTCCAGTCACGACGCCCATATCCTCAGGCAGTCATCAGTTGGAAAGACAGTTACCCCACTGGTGGGGTACTCGTGCAAAGCACACCTACATTGGTTAAGAATTTAGACAATTGCTACTGTAATGTTCTCAAACAGTTGTGATTGTGTAATGTGCAAAATGTGCAGATATAGGGGCCTATTTATTATGGTGTGAGCGAACATGATCCAATATTGCTGATCATGCCCGCTGCGCATCGATAAGTGCTGACAGCATACGCTGTCAGCATTTATCATTGCACCAGCAGTTCTGGTGAACTGCTGTTGCAATATCGCCCCCTGCAGATTAGCGGCCAATCGGCCGCTAGCAGGGGGTGTCAATCAATCCGATCGTATTCGATCGGGTTGATTTCTGTCTGCCGCCTTAGAGCAGATGGACAGGTTATGGAGCAGCGGTCTTTAGACAGCTGCTTCCTAACTTCTGTTTCCGGCACTTGATAAATATGCCCCATAGAATGATGTTTAACCATTTCATTGTCTCTTTCAGCAAATGTGTAGGTTTAGCAAAAAAAATGATATTTAGCAAGTGATAGTCTAAATGTGCAGATATAGAATGATGTTTAACCATTTACTTGTCTCTTTCAGCAAATGTCTGTTTAGCTAAAAAACTAAATTTATGCTTACCTGATAAATTTCTTTCTTTCCGGATATGGTGAGTCCACGGCATCATCTTCAATTACTGTTGGGAATATCACTCCTGGCCAGGAGGAGGAGGCAAAAAGCACCACAACAAAGCTGTTAAGTATCCCTTCCCTTCCCACTACCCCCAGTCATTCAGCCGAAGGTAAATGGAGAAAAAAGGAGTAACACAAGGTGTAAAGGTGCATGAGGTTTTGGTAAGAATACTGTCTAAAAATAAAGGCCTGTGTGTCACCATATCTGGAAATAAATACATTTATCAGGTAAGCATACATTTTGTTTTCTTTCCTAAGATATGGTGAGTCCACAGCATCATCTTCATTTACTGTTGGGAATCAGTATCCAAGTTAGAGGACACAATTAATTAGGGAGGGACAAGACAGGGAACCTAAACAGAAGGAACCACCGCTTGAAGAACCTTTCTCCCAAAAGAAGCCTCAGCCGAGGCAAAATAGTTGAATATAAAAGTTGCAGAGAAGACCAAGTTGCAGCCTTTCAAATCTGTTCCACACTGTCCAGCAGTCTCACAAGTCAAACAAATTATACTTCTCAGCCAGAGAGAAAGAAAAGTAGCTGTAGCTTTCTGACTCTTGCGTCTACAGAGAAACAAACAAACAAACAAACAAGGCAGAAAACTGGCGTAAAACCTAAATTGCCTGTAAGTAGAATTTCAGAGCACGCACAACATCCAGGTTGTGTAACAAATGTTCCTTATGAGAAGAAGGATTAGGACATATTTTTTTGTAGTAATGTTAGGTTTTTTTTTGGTAATGTAGGTTTTTTATTTTTTGTATTTTTTTTAACATGTAATGCTAGGTATTTTTTTAGTTTAAGCTTAGGTTTTAATTTAGTTTAACAGTTAAGGTATATTGAGGTAGTTAGTATATTTTTTATTTAATTTAGGTGTATTTTAGTTTTGGTTCAGTTAGGGGGTGTTAGGTTTAGGGGTTAATAGTTTAATTTAGGTAGTTATGATGTGGGGGGATGGCGGTTTAGGGATTAATAGGTTTATTTTAGAAGTTTCTATGT
The DNA here is from genome assembly GCF_027579735.1 of Bombina bombina. Classification (NCBI taxonomy): domain Eukaryota; kingdom Metazoa; phylum Chordata; class Amphibia; order Anura; family Bombinatoridae; genus Bombina; species Bombina bombina. Next base: position 69,272,891 of record NC_069504.1, on the reverse strand, counting down.
TGGGGGATGGCAGTTTAGGGGTTAATAGTTTATTTTAATGGTTGCAATGTGGGGGATGGCGGTTTATGCGTTAATAGCTTTATTTAGTGGTTGCGATGTGGCAGGATGGTGTTTTAGGGGTTAATAGTGTAGTTTATGGGTGTAGGTGTACTTTTTAACATATTTTTTTTTTTTTTATATATATTTGGTTTTTATTTGAGTTTTACATAACAATAAAAGTAAATGATAATACATTTGAACAAAAAGAATAATTGGTATGACTCGTACTAAAACAATTAGATGACAGTTTTTAAACGTAGAGGAAGTCGTATGCTTCCTTAGTCTACAAATAACTAGTCCAGGTGATATTTAGTCTTTTCATACAAGCAAAAAAAAAGGTGATCCTGGCAAGTAACAACAAATGTAAAAGATAAAAGTTCGAGGTTAATGCACATTGCCAGGTCTAATGTCGACCGGACCTTATGTCAGGATTATAATAGACTCAAGCAATTGAAACAATAATAAATAAAAATAAAATAAAAGTGAAAATAAATAGATTAAATTGACATGTTAAATATACAAGGTTGAGTGTAAATGTAAGTGTACCCGGGTAATTAGTGCGGCGGGTCTCCAGAAAGTGTTCGGAATGTCGTGTGGCAGGAGTCTTAAGGAGTCTTAAGGGGTACGTTATTAAATTATATAGAAGAGTTTGAGGGAAGGCACATCTGCTTCCCCTATTTGGGCAAGGCTAGTATGAAGGACTCCCACAGGAAAAGCATATTATCAAAAAAATCTAGATTATCCAATCTGAGATAGTAGAATCTTTCTAAAGTCAGGTCTGTGCTTACATGCTTTCTCCATGTGCTGATACTTGGAATTGTGGCTGATTTCCAATATCTGGGTATCATTTGTTTTGCTGTGTTTATCATGATTTGGAATAACTGTTTGCGTATCTTACACACTACCTGGGGAGAACCTTGAAGCAATATCAGCTCCGGGTCAGGGGTTAATTGAGTGGATAGGACCTTATTTACATCTTTAAAGATCTCAAGCCAAAACTGTCTAATTGGTTCACAGTCCCACCACATATGTTACCTTCTTGGGCGCACCCCCTCCAGCAATTACCTGGACTATTTTTATATATTCGTTTCAGTCTTGATGGAGTCATATACCATCTCATGCAGATTTTGATATTTGTTTCTTTTGCTCTAGAAGAATGTGCTGACTGCGACAATCTTTTGAATCTAGAAAGCCATTCTTTGGGGGGGGGGGGGTGTAATGCCAGTTTTCTATCCCACCCTATTGTATATGAAGGCAGTTTGTCGAATCTATTTTCAAATACTAATTTATATAGTGAGGAAATTGATCTCAAGTGTTCCGATCCATTTGAGCAGGCTTTTTCGAATTGTGTGAGAGGGCGTGTGAAGTCCGCATTGTATTTATGTGAGAGGATGAAGTGTCTGGCCTGATGATAGTTGAACCAGGAGGTGAAAAAGGGGAGAGATAATAAGTCGATTTGCTGCTTTGTCATTAGTTGATTTTTATCTAATAAAGTGTGAATTTGGATCTGTATATTCAAAGGGGAGTTTGCGTTTTTGTTTCTTTCTATTTGTAATCCTGGGGGAAATTCAGGGTTTGATAGTAGATTCGTGAGAGGAGAGTATTTAGTGGAGATTTTCGGATGTGTTTTAAGGACAGACAGCCAGTCCTTCCACGTTTCATTAGTAATACATAATTGGGAAATTGTTGGACTTTTCACAGCTGATGGGTTCCAGCACAAACAGCCAATGTTATCAGTGCCAGTTTGAGATGTTTCTATCTGTACTCAGCCCTTGGATTGATTGATCTTGTATCTGCACCATTCCACTACTCTTTGAAGTGAGATAGCTAATTTTTATGAGCTAAGATGAGGAACGCCAAGGCCCCCTTGTGTCGTGAGTTTATAAATCGTGTTTTTGCTAATACGCGGTGGCCTGCGTCGCCAGATATAGTCGTTCATTATTTTTTGTAATATATTAATCTCTCTGGAAATGTTTTGAATAGGGACAGTTTGTAATATTTATAGTGCTTTGGGTAATAATACCATTTTCGCTGCCTGGATCCTGCCCAGCCAAGAGATATTTTTTAAAAGCCAGGAGGAAGTCAGTGAATGAAAATCAGTAATCAATTTCTCATAGTTATATTTACGTGTGAGTTGTCTGTCTGGGGGGAGATAGATACCTAGGTATTTAAGGCATTTGGTCTGCATTTTAAGGGGGCAATGTGTCTTAATAGCTTCTAAGACCAGATGTGGTACCCTCACTGGTAGGAATTCAGATTTTGACATGTTGACCGAGAAATTAGACACCTTACCAAAAGAGTCAAGTTCCAATAGAGCGTGAGAGATAGATTCTAACGGATCTGTCAGTGTTAGTAACAAGTCGTCCGCGTAAATGGCCAGCTTATGGTTCCTTGGTCCTATCTGTATTCCCTTAATGTTGCCGTTTGATCTGAGTTTGATTGCTAGGGGTTCAAGAGAAAGAATGAACAGTAAAGGTGAGAGGGGGCAGCCCTGTCTGGATCCATTTCTAATTTCAAAGTGTTCGGACAAGGTCCCATTTACCCTGATCTGTGCCGAAGGGGTGGTGTAAAGAGCCAGTATTTTTTGTATAAATTGATTGGGGAAGTTGTACCGTCTGAGAGTCATCTGTAAGTAGGTCCAGTCAAGTCTGTCAAATGCCTTCTCGGCGTCGGTGGATACGAATAGAGTCGGGGTGTCTGTCGATTGCACATAATCTAATAGATTTAGGACTTTCACTGTGTTGTCTTTTGCTTCCCTAAACGGTACGAAGCCCGCCTGGTCTTGGTGAATTATTAGGGGTAGAAATTTGTTTATTTGGGTGGCTAGAATTTTTGCATATAGCTTTAGATCTGTGTTAAGTAGTGAAATTGGTCTAAAGTTGGCCAGATGGTCTGGTGTTTTACCTGGTTTTTCTAGTACTGTCACCACCGCCTGGAGCATGGTGTCCGGGAAGCATGTGCTATCTGACACATGGTTAAATAAAGAGGTCAAATATGGGGCAAGGAGTTTAGAAAAAGTTTTATAATAAAGCCCAGAAAAGCCATCTGGGCCCGGTGCTTTGTTAGGCTTTAGGGTTTTTATTGCATCTATCACTTCCCTGAGATTGAAGGGTTGATCTAGTGCTTTAGACTGTTCTGCATCTAACTGCGGGACTTGTATTTGATCGAGATATTGCTTACAATGATAGGAGTGTGCCTGTTTGTTCCTATTTGGGTATAAATTATATAGTTTATGGTAATAAGCCTTGAATTCCTCCGCTATCTTATGGGTATCTTCTACCTGTTTACCTGACTTGCTTTTAATTGAGTGTACGTATGTGCCTTGTTGTCTTTTCTTCAAGGTTCTCACTAACCATCTACCTGGTTTATTACCCTTGCAATAAAATGTTTGTTGAAAGGACAGTAGTTGCCTCTGAGTGTTCAACTGGAGTAGGTTATTTAATTGGTCTTGTTTGGCGTTAAGATTTTCCAAGATAGATGAGTTATCTGGATGTTGTTTGTGTTGGTATTCTAGGTCAGCTATGTCTTTTGCTAGAGAAGAGAATTTCTCCCTTCTCTTCTTTGTCACGTATGCTTTGGTCTTGATAAGCTCCCCTCTTATTGTACTTTTGTGAGCCTCCCAAAGGGTGGTGATGCTAACCTCAGGAGAGTCGTTCAGGGAGAAATAGGATTTAATGTGTTTTGCTAAATTAGTTATTTGTGTTTTTCCCTTTAGTAACGACTCATCCAGTCTCTTTTTAACATATTTTTTATGTGTTTTATAAAAAAAATTGTTTTGAAAAATACATAACCACAGGTTTTTGAGTGCGGAATGGATCGTTGCAGTAAAGGCCATACCGTGCATGGGAAAGATGGAACGCACGACTTGTAATATCAAATCAATGACCATTCCGCACGCAAAAGACCAAATCGCATGCAGACATGCCATATGGCGCGCCTTGTAATCTATGTCTAAATTGGTTGTTTCTTCATTGAGTTAACACTGACTGAAGATTTACATTAGAAAACCAGAAGAGAGAAATTAAAAAAAGAATAAAAACCCAGTGAGAAAATGTGCCGCCATTGTTAAGCTACATCAGAGACACCGGGGCAGGATGCGTTCATCTGGACAAACTAAATGGGAGGATATTGTGCTTTGTATTGTATTTGACTTTACACTTCAGATTGGGTCCTTTCAGTATTATTACATTTAAGCGTTGCACTCTATATAAATTGTATCTATGTTTCCACCAATCCACTGTATGGACAAATCATATATTATTCACGTTATATTGATGACTAACTTGATATAGTAGATTTCCAGCTAAACAACAGTCTATTTCAACAATTCCTATCCTACCTAAATCAGTCTGAAAGTTGACTTAACTTTACAGGTACTTTTGATAGGCAAGAAGTTAATTTCTTAGACCTTACATTACTAGGTTCTAATACTGGCATCATTACATCAACATATAGAAAACCCACAGCAGCGAATACTATTCTACATGCGGACTCACAACACTCCACACATCTGGTTAAGGCAATTCCTAAGAGACAGTTTATTTACCTTAGGAGGAATACTAAATCAGATTCAATTTATAAGAAACAGTCTTTAGAATTGAAAAACATAGACTTATCCGTAGAGGCGACATACATTTTTTTTCAGAAAGCTGTAGGTTAGAGGTGCAGAACAGTTATAAACAACCCCATGTTCATCATATGCACAAATATACTGTCTACGGTATAGATAGGAGCGCCAAAAAAGGCAAAGTCTGGTATGTGTGGTCGTTATGTTGTGATATATTATGGGAATACCTATGTCAGTGCTGTGTAGGTACTTAGGTATATCCTCAAAATCTCCGGGAACTGATCAACAATAATATAGAATAAAATATAAAATATAAAATATGAAATACAATTTATTACAATATTAATAAACATGGATCCATGGTACATAAAAACAGAAAATATAAATTCGGTACAATAAAATGTTGGTATAAAATGTGTGCCAAAAATGAGATAGAAAGCCAAGAAAATGGGTGGGACCCTGCCAAAGGGGGAACCCAATTGTAGGCCAATCTAACAAATCTCTTTAAAACAAGTAGCTTAAAAACAAAATAGGAGTGAGGGTTGGTTATTGGCACTACTGTACACCTCTGAGTTATTGTCTTATGTGCCCTTGTGAGGGTGTAGGCTTAGTGGTTAAATACCATAAGAAGAGTACTGATAAATGCAATGTACAAATAATATCACAGAGAGGGGCCAAAGAAAGTATAATAGAAGTCAAAAGAGGGGTAAAAAGGTGGGTCAAAAATAACTAGTGTATACACAAACTGGTGCTGTGCCAAAGGGTGACAATATAGATACAATTGGAATATACTTAAAATACAATACACTTAAAGATATGCCGTTCAAGTCGATAGTAGTGTTTACAAAAATATAAAATGAGTGAGGATCATGAGAAAAATGATGCAAAAATTGTGATCACATAACAAAAATAAAACAAAAATAAAACAAAAATGTTATCCTGATTGTGTCCCAAATCTGTGCAGAAAAAATTCAAATAAATCCAAGTTAATCTTCATAAAAATTCAAATAAGTCCAAGATAATGTTCATAGAGACAGGTGATGCCCTTATGATAATCCAATCAAAGTTAAAGTTAATGTCCAGCAATAAGAACCATTGTGTCCATAAATACCAGGTGGTGAAATAAAGGCAAAAAATAAAAACAAAAAATAAAAAATATATTGGTTATTAAAAATAAAAAAGTAAAAATCAAAATTACAGTAGAAAGCTGGGAAATCCTAAAAACCTGAGAACGAAAAATTCCAATTTATAATTTTATAACCTTATTAATGGTGACTTCTTATATAAGCAATTCTATAACTGACATACCCATTCACTTAACCATGCCTACACAATAAAACAGTGCCCTATATGGAGCACATAGGATTTAATTCAAGCCCCACCAGCAGACAACACTTGTGTAATGCCGGCACAAGCAAACCATACTTCCGGTTTGGCGTAAACATACTTCCGGTTTAGCGTATCAATCCGTAACCGGAAATAGGGGCTGTAACAACATCCGGTTTAACGCAAACAGTTTACATCCGGTGATACGATATAAGGCTGGCTAACACACACTTCTTGGGGGACAAACTGCTAAAGTGAGTAACAAGTGACACTAAGATAAGGCATCTGGTTATTCAAAGGATATAAAAACTCTTTAACTTTATATTATATATTTCTTTTTTCATGATCGGAACAACTAGATCCGGGACATGATTGACACTTCCGGCCAAGTACTTCCGGTATTAAGTATTTTTGGCGCCAATGGGAACACAATTTGATTGGCAATACATAGATATAAAAGCCCCTGCTCACCCTACCATATACTAGTCTTGAAAAAGGCCCCAGTTGTGGGCCGAAACACGTTGGCAATTATATGGTGAGCTATATTCCTTGATTTATCTAGTATCTTAACAGTACTATACTATGTTATTATTTTTCGTTTTCAGGTTTTTAGGATTTCCCAGCTTTCTACTGTAATTTTGATTTTTACTTTTTTATTTTTAATAACCAATATATTTTTTGGTTTTTGTTTTTGTTTTTATTTTTTGCCTTTATTTCACCACCTGGTATTTATGGACACAATGGTTCTTATTGCTGGACATTAACTTTAACTTTGATTGGATTATCATAAGGGCATCACCTGTCTCTATGAACATTATCTTGGACTTATTTGAATTTTTATGAAGATTAACTTTGATTTATTTGAATTTTTTCTGCACAGATTTGGGACACAATCAGGATAACATTTTTGTTTTATTTTTGTTTTATTTTTGTTATGTGATCACAATTTTTGCATCCTTTTTCTCATGATCCTCACTCATTTTATATTTTTGTAAACACTACTATCGACTTGAACGGCATATTTTTAAGTGTATTTCAATTGTATTGTATTTTAAGTATATTCCAATTGTATCTATATTGTCACCCTTTGGCACAGCACCAGTTTGTGTATACACTAGTTATTTTTGACCCACCTTTTTACCACTTTTTAGACTTCTATTATACTTTCTTTGGCCCCTCTCTGTGATATTATCAGTACTCTTCTTATGGTATTTAACCACTAAGCCTACACCCTCACAAGGGCACATAAGACAATAACTCAGAGGTGTACAGTAGTGCCAATAACCAACCCTCACTCCTATTTTGTTTTTAAGCTACTTGTTTTAAAGAGATTTGTTAGATTGGCCTACAATTGGGTCCCCCCTTCGACAGGGTCCCACCCATTTTCTTGGCTTTCTATCTCATTTTTGGCACACATTTTATACCAACATTTTATTGTACCGAATTTATATTTTCTGTTTTTATGTACCATGGATCCATGTTTATTAATATTGTAATAAATTGTATTTCATATTTTATATTTTATATTTTATTCTATATTATTGTTGATCAGTTCCCGGAGATTTTGAGGATATACCTAAGTACCTACACAGCACTGACATAGGTATTCCCATAATATATCACAACATAATGACCACACATACCAGACTTTGCCTTTTTTGGCGCTCCTATCTATACCTTAGACAGTATATTTCTTTTTCTGTGTGTAGTTGGGGACCCATCATAGGAAGAAGCAATAGGTCACCTAATCTAGCGCTGTTAGAAACAACATTTCTCTGACATCATATGCACAAAAACAAGGATATTTCACCACATGAGAACATTGTTTACAAGACAGAATACACTAGCCAATTTGATTCAATTACTGGAATCCTCAAAAAACATCTTCACATACTTACAGGTAATTATATTTTAAAAAAGAGAAAAAAGATTGCCAGGCACCTCCAGTATTTAAAAATATTTAGTAAACTTTATTGAAGTAAAATAAAAACATGATGAGAGAGGGGATGAGATACCCCTAAAGTTAAACAGACTGACATGTTTCGGCACAAAACGCCGTAATCATCCAATTTAACCTTGTTATTGGAGACTGAGTAATGTGTGTACCTGCCTCTGAAATGTTGTACTGTGATCTGCCATAAGCATACCGGGTAACAGGGACATATATATATATATATATATGAACATATAGGCTACATTTGTGGATCATATCTACTCAGATTTTTTGAACTGTCACAATCTGAGGACTTATAAGGCATTGTATCAGTCTGCTACTTTTCCCTGCAGGACTGCGAGGTATTGCAAAATTATCTAATTAATTAATCATTTAAAACACAGATCTTTGGATGTAATGAACATTTACCCTTGCAAGTTATAATGCTATACTATTGGCTAATATGAATATTTGATAAGTGACAATATAGGTTGAGTCTCCCCTCCTTTTTTGTTCAAATTATATTTTAAAGCCATAAGTAAAACAGTGTAAATGTGTAGCAAAAAAGCCCAACACTTTGGCTAAAACTTTGTCCCCAAGTATGGTTTCCAAACAAGAGACAGCAGTTAAGAAGCAGCGGTCTAAAGACCGCTGCTACTTAACTGGATCAGCCGACCTCTGAGCGGCGTACAGCAATCAACCCAATTGAATACAATTGGGTTGATTGACACCCCCTGCTAGCGGCCGCAAATCTGCAGGAGGCGGCATTGCACAAGCAGTTTACTAGAACTGCTTGTGCAATGCTGAATGCAGACAGCGTATACTGTCAGCATTCAGCGATGTCTGGCGAACATGATACGCTACAGCGCAAATTTAGCGAACATGTTAGTGACATTAAAAATTATAACAAAGACTCCAGTTTTGCCAATCATTTTAATCATGTTCACTTCACCAACATAACCAAATTATCTATCCAAATTATAGATATAGCAATAGTACAACCTAAAGGAGGTGATACAAATAAAATTCTGGAGCTTTTATATTGGATATTAAAAATGAAAACTTGTATTCTGGATGGTATGAAAAAAGAATGGGACATTAGATACTTTATTGACTAGTTTCCTAATCAGATATATCTATACATACCGTTGTATAATCATTTTCCTTTTGATAACCATACTTTCTATCACCTCCCTATGTGCTCCTATGTGGTTATATAATATAAAGTTTTTAAGCTGTTACCCTGTTTCATGTCCACTTCTTGCTCATATATTTATATTTTGTAAGCTCCATTCTATCTTTAAAGCAGTCAATAATGCTATTGGCTTGCAAATTAGTTTTTGGAGCCTTTCCCAATCTTGTTACTTGTATATTGTATTTAGGAATCACATAACACTTGAAGTAAAATAAGCTTCTACTGCTGTCAGCAAACTGTGTCTTAACCCCTTGAGTGCTAACGACGGCTCTGAGCCGTCACAGAGTTTCCCACTCTGGTGCTAACAACGGCTCAGAGCTATCGCTAGGACTTTCCCACCTTGAGGGAGATTTGGTAACTCCCACCCACTCCTACCCCGGCGATCGGGCCTGTATAATGACAGGCATCACCGGGGCTTCACGTTTTGCGCAGTGACGTCACGCGCAATGACGTGATGACGTCACCGCGCAACTTTATAAAAGTGACAATGTTAAGTATAGGAAAAGGGGGCATGCTGCTTAGAAGCCTGTATCTCAGACATCTAAGGAGCTACAGGGGATCTGTGGGGGGGGAGTAAAAAAAAAATATTTAAAAAAAATATATATTAAAAAAATTCCTTAAAACAGGATAGCACCCAGGTGGGAAAGTGCTTAGCACTCAAGGGTTAAACATTACCTCATTTAAAGCTGTATTGTCCATGAATCTGTTGTTGTTGCTTTTATTGTTAAGATACTTTAAGGGACCCTAAGGGATTAATTTAGATTTTATTAAATAGGAACAACAGTAAGACATTACCAGTCTTTGAGTATGCGCCACTAGGCGGCACAAAACACGTTAGACATTTTTTGATCTTGTGGTCACCCTGCCATGTTGTTCATGTATAATTTTAATCATTTTCAATAAATTTGGATTTTTAATATATTTATATATTTTTTCTGCTCACTTGAGTGCCGTGCCTCCCTTGTGCGTACATATATTTGTGGTTTGATCCACTGCTTCTATGGCACTCCAGGACGTCTTTTGTCATTTTTTTGGTCTATGACCCCTGAGCCCTGCACCTTTCAATTCTGGATTCAGCACCCGGCTGTCATCTGGAGTCATGGCCTGTGGTTTGTAGTAAACTTTGCACTTTCTCTTTTTTATTTTAATACATTTTTATTCTGTATATTCATATATTTGAGCTGGTACATCATGGGTATGCAGTACATGTATATTTTACATGTTATTTACATGCATTATACTGTAGAAATGTTTCTTAATTTATTCTTTTTATTCCACAGAGTGACTTTTTTTAAAAGTGCACTATTGTAAATGGTATCAGCTGTGGCTGTTGTTATATGTGAGATATTAATAACCCAAACTGGTTATCTAGTTTTTGGAGCAAAATCTTGTCAAATTACAAACTATTTTTTATTTTTACAATAAATGAACTTAGAAAAACTGCATAGAGAACATTTTTACAGTCTAATGCATATAAATACCACATAAAGGACACACATACTTCATACCCATAATCCCTCAGTCAGTCGGTTACATTTTTTATTTCTAAATTAAATACAATTTATTGTAGAAGCTTAATGTATTGAAATAATGTAAATACAGCATAAAGGGTTAAATATAAAGAATGTAATTTACCTGTGAAAACATGAAACCATAACCGCATCCTGTTCTGTATAAGAAGATACATTTAGTTTCATTTTATGAGGCTAGATACAATCATGGGGTCTGCTGCACCCTCTGCCTGAGCATTTATACAGATCCTGTAACTCTGAGATGTGGCCATAACTTCTGTCTGGGCTGTATTGAGAGTGTGCTGGATACCCAGGAGGGGTCTGGGGTTTATACCTATCCTGTGTGCAGAAAACGATTTACTAACAGACCTAAACTGCAGAAGAACTAGAAGCTTTGTAATATAGCTGAGCATTTTTGTCCTAGTCAACCAGAGAAAAAAAAGGCAATGGGATCTACTGAACTTACTGTATTTACCCTGCTGCTAAATCCTGTCTGCATTGTGAGGCGTCTTTTTGTGATTTCCACCTGATTTTACACAACAAGGAACACGTTTTAACTGAACCCACCACTTTCTGGAGTAACAGAAAATGCTCCAACCACAAGAAGCTCCTGGAATATTACTGCACTGAAGATGCTGCCTGTATCTGTGTGTCCTGCTCCCTGGCCGGCTATACAGCTATATATCAAATTTTAAAAAATTATACATAATCCCTATGAAAATAAAAAAGCCCTCCAAAATAAAAACACCCCCTACTCTAAGAATAAAATATCAGTAGCCTTTAAAAGGGCTTTTTGCAGGGCATTGCCCCAAGATAAACAGCTCTTTTACATTAAAAATACACAAAGTCCCCCCTAACAGTAAAATCACCCACCCACCAAACCCCCCAAAATAAAAAAACCTAACACTAAAAAACCTAAACTACTCATTGCCCTGAAAAGGGCACTTGTTAAGCATTGCCCTTAAAAGGGCATTTAGCTCTTTTACAAAATGCCCACTCAAATCTAAAAAAAACAAAAAAAAAAAAACCCTAAGTCTAACCCCAAGGTTGGTACTCACCATTCCTGAAGTCTGGCAGAGAAGGTCCTGTCCCATGCATTGAAGTCTTCTTCCAAGTGGTGACCTCTTCTTTATTCTTCAAGGAACATCCAGCACGGAGTGCAGAGTGGAGCTGAAGACCAATGACAGCTGAACTGAAGACCGGCGATCCTGGAACTGAAGACCAGTAACCGTGGAGCCATGGAGAGTGGAGGATCCTCTTTGTACAATCGCCACCGTACACTGGATAGTGAATTCAAGGTACACGATTAAAAATGGCGTCCCTTGTATTCCTATTGGCTGATTTGATTCTTCAAATTCAAATCAGCCAATGGGATGAGAGCTACTCAAATCCTATTGGCTGTTCTAATCAGCCAATATGATGAGAACTACTGAAATTATATTGGCTGATTTGATGCAGATAGAAGCTTGGATATATGTATAGAGGTTTTGCATTAATGCTATTATTTCATCACCAGCATAACTTATATAGGCTAATTTGTCTTCATTATACATACTATACCAACATTTTAACCATTTGCAGCTTGGAGTTGTGCATCTATGTACTTAAGTTATGTATGTAGCCTCCCATCCCATCACCAGAGCAACACGTGTAAGTTAACCTCACTGAAGTAAATGTATTAAAGGGACATAATACTCATATGCTAAACCACTTGAAACTGATGCAGTATAACAGTAAAAAGCTGACAGGAAAATATCACCTGAGCATCTCTATGTAAAAAAAGAAGAAATTTTACCTCACAATCTCCTCAGCTCAGCAGAGTAAGTTCTGTGTAAAAAGTTATACACAGGTATAGCTGCAGGTAAAAAAAAAAAAATGAAGAAATGAACAGCAGCCAATCAGCATCAGCAGTGCTGAGGTCATGAACTCTTTTCCTGTGATCTCATGAGATTTCACTTAACTCTCATGAGATTCCATTGTAAATGTCCTTACACTGAATAGGGAAATAACATTAGAGTGTACGAGGCTCAATCCTTCAGCTGTCCCGGGACAGACATACTGATTTGCTGCTTAGTAAGAAGTCCTTTACAATGGAATGTGGCTACAGAGAAACTTTTGAGGTAAAATATCTTCCTTTTTTTACATAGAGATGTTCAGGTTATATTTTCTAGTCAGCTTTTTACAGCTATACTGCATCACTTTTAAGTGTTTAAACAGTTGGGTATAATGTCCCTTTAATCACTTTCTTTTTATCATGATTAGTATAACTTAATGAACTATTACAAAGTTTTAAAATAACTTCATCACTATATTTATACAGCTTGTATTTAACTAAATACAACTGTCAGTATATAGCCGGGTTATAATACAATATATTTAATAATTATTCTTTAAAATAAACCTCCAATAAAAATGCATATGCCAAGACAATAAAATTAATGTAAATTACTAAATTCTTTTTATTAGTTAAAATTTATAGACACATTGAAATATATTTGTAGAAAACCAGATATGAATCAAAACTATACACGTTTAAACTGTATAATATGCTATGCAAAGATCATAAAATGTACCCTTAGAACTAGCCCTATTCACAATTGAATTGCATTACCTCACCACAATTAAATATTATTGTATGGATCACTAACTTCCATACAACTATACTTTAACAGTGTTTAGTTAAACAATAGAACAATATACAATCTAATTTAAACATCAGAAGTTATATATATTCTAAATGTAAACAGTCAGTTTAAATGCCAATTTATCTAAGATGAAATAAATCCTTAAATTACTTACAATTAAGACCAATTCTAATATATATATATATTTGCAAAGATAAATTACTTAGCACTAAGGATTAGTTTTAAAATACATAGGCTATGAAATACAAGCTTAAAATACAATTTTTTCCTAAGTCTGCTAACTACATCAACAATGGATGTTTGTTAAATATTACCTATATTTAGCAACCTCTTATACTTTACCAGGGGATCAATGAATATCTTCCTATTTCCAGAATTTTCAATGTATGTCCAATTCGCCTCAGACTACAAAAGTAGAGTTCTGCAATGTGGAGAAGTAAGGGTAGCTATTATGCTTTTTAGTAAATGTATCCAACGCAGCCAATGTCAGTTACCAGTTAGCAGACAGACAGCCAGCAGCAGCCAAAAATCTAGCAGCCAAAAGTTTCTCTATGCTTAGGGTTAAATCATGTGATATAACCTCACACCTTTTTGTTCTGTACCATCATTGGTGAAATGGATAGGCCCTTCAGATCTGAAATCCCTTAGGTCAACTTAGGAGACACCTCCCTTCATTTTTTTTCTGGCAATGCATGGTTACTAGGGAAACGCATCTTTAACAGTCAAATCTTTTGGCTGTAATTCTCGCATCACAACATTGGGGGCAGCAGACAGAGACAAACAGTTTCATTTTAATTGTTTCTATACAGTAAAAACATTTCTTTAAAAATGTTCATTTAAAATTTTATAATTTCTTTACATTAATAAGTTACATGTTCAAATACACATGGGTCACACAGTATTATTTTTCCTGATCATTTTAAAACCACATGTGAATGTATTTCATTTATAATGTATAAAATGTGTTTAAACCATATTTCCTATGAAACAATTTAAGGATTATAATATCTTCATCCTGGATTCAATTTCCTTCTTCAGCCATCCGCTCAACATCACATACATGCTTTGAGATCAGCAAATATATGTGGATTTTACAAAATTATATCTACATTGGATTATTATCCCATACAGATTAATATTTCATATCTGTATGTTTCTTTTTGAGTGTATAAAACACATAGGATATTATTTAAAATATCAGTTATATGTGTACTTACTAGGTGCCTGAAATGAAAGAAATAATGTTGTTAAAAATGTTCATTTGAGTATTTCTTCACATTCATATTAAACCCAGCATTTTACACATTGTTCTACAAGAAACAGAATTATACCAGTTGTATAAAAAACATTCGCCTAGATTACGAGTTCTACATTAGCCTTAAAAAGCAGCGTTAAGAGGTCCTAATGCTGCTTTTTAACGCCCGCTTTTATTATGAGTCAGGCAGGAAAGGGTCTACCGCTCACTTTTCTTCTGCGACTTTTGTCTACTGCAAATCCCCTTACGTCAATTGCGTATCCTATCTTTTTAATGGGATTTGGCTAAGGCTGGTATTACAAGTCTTGGAAGAAATGAGCGGTACAGCCTCCAAGACTCCTACCGCATAAAAAAGTCAGTAGTTAAGAGTTTTATGGTCTAATGCAGAACATAAAGCTCTTAACTAAAGTGCTACAAAGTACACTAACACCCATTAACTACCTATAAACCCCTAAACAGAGGCCCCCCCCACATCGCAAACACTATAATAAAATTATTTAACCCCTAATCTGCCGACCGGACATCGTCGCCACCTACATTATACCTATGAACCCCTAATCTGCTGCCCCTAACATCGCCGACACCTACATTATATTTATTAACCCCTAATCTGCTGCCCCAGACGTCACCACCACCTAACTACACTTATTAACCCCTAATCTGCTGACCGGACATCGCCGCCACTATAATAAATGTATTAACCCCTAAACCGCTGCACTCCCGCCTTGCAAACACTATAATAAATTGTTATTATCCCTAATCTGCCCCCCCCCAAAGTTGCCGCTACTATAATAAAGTTATTAACCCCTAAACCTAAGTCTAACCCTAACCCTAACACCCCCCTAAGTTAAATCTATTTTTAATAAATCTAAATAACATTTCTAACATTAAATAAATTAATCCTATTTAAAACTAAATACTTACCTATAAAATAAACCCTAATATAGCTGCAATATAACTAATAGTTACATGGTAGCTATTTTAGCATTTATATTTATTTTACAGGCAACTTTATATTTATTTTAACTAGGTACAATAGCTATTAAATAGTTAATAACATATATATATATATATATATATATATATATATATATAATTACAAAATTACCTGTAAAATAAATCCTAACCTAAGTTACAAATACACCTAACACTACACAATCAATAAATTAATTAAATAAATTAACTACAATTATCTAACATAAAATACAGTTAAATAAACTAAACTATAGTACAAAAACAAACAAACACTAAATTACAAAAAATAAAAAAAATATTACATGAATTTTAATCTAATTACACCGAATCTAAGCCCCCTAATAAAATAAAAAAGCCCCCAAAAACAATAAAATTCCCTACCCTATACTAAATTACAAAAGTAATCAGCTCTTTTACCAGCCCTTAAAAGGGCTTTTTTTGCGGGGCATTGCCCCAAAGTAATCAGCTCTTTTACCTGTAAAAAAAAAAAAAAAAAAGACCCCCTCCAACATTAAAACCCACCACCCACACACCCCTACTCTAAAACCCACCCAATTCCCCCTTAAAAAAATCTAACACTACCCCCCTGAAGATCATCCTACCTTGAGCCATGTTCACCCAGTCAGGCACCGATGGGCCAGAAGAGGACATCCGGACCAGCAGAAGTCTTCATCCTATCCATGCAGAAGAGGACATCCGGACCAGCAGACATCTTCATCCAGACGGCATCTTCTATCTTCATCCTTCCGGAGTGGAGCCATCTTCTATCCAGCCGACGCGGAGCCATCCTCTTCTTCTGATGTCCTAATGCAGAATGAAGGTTCCTTTAAATGACGTCATCCAAGATGGCGTCCTTCGAATTCCGATTGGCTGATAGGATTCTATCAGCCAATCGGAATTAAGGTATGAAAAATCTGAAGTTCAATCCGATTGGCTGATTGTATGAGCCAATAGAATTGACCTCGCATTCTATTGGCTCATCCAATCAGCCAATCGGATTGAATTTCAATCCGATTGGCTGATTAAATCAACCAAATGGATTTTTCCTACCTTAATTCCTATTGGCTGATAGAATCCTATCAGCCAATTGGAATTCGAGGGATGTCATCTTGGATGACGTCATTTAAAGCTAACTGTCTTTTAGCTCATAATATGTTAGCTTATCAGGAAATAGTGCAGAACTTCGTCTATAACAGAGGTTGGTGGTCTAACATTTGATCATCATGTAAATGTTAATTATTACTTTCCTGGGTTTTAAAACCAGTTTTCATTAACTGACCAAATGCTTCATATCTTTGTTCTCACCTGGATGAATTGTAATCAGGAAAGGGAATCCTCACACTTGATCCAAGATTTACAACACACAAATATATAGACGGTTTCAGAGTAGAAACAGGGGTCAGTGACAATCTGATAGGGATTTTAGCTTCACACCTCAGCAGGACATCTTTGGAAGCAATTCTTTTGTTCTCAGATGTGGAATACATAGAGTGTGATGAATGAGCATGCTCAAACTTACTATTTGAGAGATTTCATACTTATTTTATCTTATATTACATATATATGTGTGTGTATATATATATATATATATATATATATATGTATTTTCCACTATCATTAACAGATGCCCTGACATAATTCCCCCTTCCAATTTATATAGATGTAGGACACATGTACAGGGAGTGCAGAATTATTAGGCAAATGAGTATTTTGACCACATCATCCTCTTTATGCATGTTGTCTTACTCCAAGCTGTATAGGCTCAAAAGCCTACTACCAATTAAGCATATTAGGTGATGTGCATCTCTGTAATGAGAAGGGGTGTGGTCTAATGACATCAACACCCTATATCAGGTGTGCATAATTATTAGGCAACTTCCTTTCCTTTGGCAAAATGGGTCAAAAGAAGGACTTGACAGGCTCAGAAAAGTAAAAAATAGTGAGATATCTTGCAGAGGGATGCAGCACTCTTAAAATTGCAAAGCTTCTGAAGCGTGATCATCGAACAATCAAGCGTTTCATTCAAAATAGTCAACAGGGTGACAAGAAGCGTGTGGAAAAACCAAGGCGCAAAATAACTGCCCATGAACTGAGAAAAGTCAAGTGTGCAGCTGCCAAGATGCCACTTGCCACCAGTTTGGCCATATTTCAGAGCTGCAACATCACTGGAGTGCCCAAAAGCACAAAGTGTGCAATACTCAGAGACATGGCCAAGGTAAGAAAGGCTGAAAGACGACCACCACTGAACAAGACACACAAGCTGAAACGTCAAGACTGGGCCAAGAAATATCTCAAGACTGATTTTTCTAAGGTTTTATGGACTGATGAAATGAGAGTGAGTCTTGATGGGCCAGATGGATGGGCCCGTGGCTGGATTGGTAAAGGGCAGAGAGCTCCAGTCCGACTCAGACGCCAGCAAGGTGGAGGTGTAGTACTGGTTTGGGCTGGTATCATCAAAGATGAGCTTGTGGGGCCTTTTCGGGTTGAGGATGGAGTCAAGCTCAACTCCCAGTCCTACTGCCAGTTTCTGGAAGACACCTTCTTCAAGCAGTGGTACAGGAAGAAGTCTGCATCCTTCAAGAAAAACATGATTTTCATGCAGGACAATGCTCCATCACACGCGTCCAAGTACTCCACAGCGTGGCTGGCAAGAAAGGGTATAAAAGAAGAAAATCTAATGACATGGCCTCCTTGTTCACCTAATGTGAATCCCATTGAGAACCTGTGGTCCATCATCAAATGTGAGATTTACAAGGAGGGAAAACAGTACACCTCTCTGAACAGTGTCTGGGAGGCTGTGGTTGCTGCTGCATGCAATGTTGATGGTGAACAGATCAAAACATTGACAGAATCCATGGATGGCAGGGTTTTGAGTGTCCTTGCAAAGAAAGGTGGCTATATTGGTCACTGATTTGTTTTTGTTTTGTTTTTGAATGTCAGAAATGTATATTTGTGAATGTTGAGATGTTATATTGGTTTCACTGGTAAAAATAAATAATTGAAATGGGTATATATTTGTTTTTTGTTATGTTGCCTTATAATTATGCACAGTAATAGTCACCTGCACACACAGATATCCCCCTAAAATAGCTATAACTAAAAACAAACTAAAAACTACTTCCAAAACTATTCAGCTTTGATATTAATGAGTTTTTTGGGTTCATTGAGAACATGGTTGTTGTTCAATAATAAAATTAATCCTCAAAAATACAACTTGCCTAATAATTCTGCACTCCCTGTATTTGAATTGGCTTAAAGTCAGCGGTACTTGGTGAGTGCATTGACCGTACACATCATAGACAGTCTTCTATGAAGAGGGTCCGTTATTTTTGAGCCTTAATGCTCATCAGCTAGGCATCTTTAAACTACAGCATTTCTTTAGTGCAATTGGGGATATGACATTTCATTCTCCCTCTATGACTTGTAGTTGGGATCTAGGATGGCACTGATTAATATGGACCCACTTATCCATAAAACTATCATTTTTGGGTATCCTAATTTTATAGGCGACTGGAGATATTTTGTCAGTAATGACAAAAGGACCCTTCCATGATGGAAGAAATTTCTTCTCCTTAACCTGATCTCTTCCAAAGTTATAAAGATAAACTATCATTTATTTCATATTCCTTTTTGGATGTTTTGAGATCATAATAGGTTTTAGTGGCAGTTGCAGAGTTTTCTAAGTTCCTTTGAGAAAATGCAAAGGCATACTGCAGGTGCTTTCTTAGGTTCTCCACATATTGATGTGTATTGGCAGCATTCATCAAGTTTTGGTCTGATGTACGTTACAGTAGATGTTGAGGTAGAACCATTCTTCTACCAGTCATAAGTTCAAAAGGTGACATCTTGGTAGCACTTCTTAGAGTTGCTGTTAATGGCATTAGGACTAGAGGTAGTTTTACATCCCAGTCTTTACCCGTTTCACTCACAATTTTTTGAGGATTTTCACAATGGACTGGTTGTAACGCTCTACATCACCACTTGAAGCAGCTCTATATGCAATATGGAGCTTTCTTTTAACCCCTAGTATTTTCTTTGGGGCAAACCAAATCTGGAAAACACATGGTTGATGAGCAAAGCTGCGCATGTTTCAGCACTATTGTTAGGTGCACTGATGCACTCTACCCATTTAGTGAACAGGCATGTCACTGTTAACATGCATTTGTTACCTCTTGATGACCTTGTTACTGGACCAATAAAATCAATTTGTATATCTGACCATGGCATTACAACCCCCTTTTCTGCAATGGCGCTCTATGCGTTGGTGCAGTGGGTTGGAACTGTGGACAGATTAGACAACCTTGAAAGTAAGTTTGAACATCTTTCAACATGTGTGGCCAAAAGGCATAATCATGCAATATTTCATATGTGAGTTTGGCACCATGATGACCAGATGTGGGAGCATCATGGGCATGTTGAAGCATTAGACCTCTGAACTTGGTGGGTACTACCAATTGCTGGATGCAAGTTTTGGAGGTTCTAATTAACAAACCATCCTGTAACTGGAATTGTGATCTGGAATTCATTAAGATTCTAAGATCTTCTTTGCCAATACAATCATCTTTTGAGATGGGGTTGCTTTTCGGGTCTTCTATGTGTTTATAGAAGATGCCTACAATGGGGTCTTCTTTTTGACTAGTGATCAGGTCCTCACTAGGAGAATCCTGACTCAATTGTACCAGATTAGGCTCACTCTGTTGTTTAGCCCGGTTTCTGGTAATGGCTTCTACCTGAATTGCACCCATTAAGTGGTCGATATTAAGGAGTTCTCCAGTTATGACTCCTTGTTTGGCTAATGAATCCACAAGGTTATTGCCTTCTTTATCAGGACCTTGAATTCTGGAATGAGCCTTGGTCTTTATCCAGTGTATGGTTAAATCATTGGATACCATCAGATTATCAATCTCGCAGAACAACTTGCCATGCTTGACTGGTTTGTTCTGCTTTTCTGCATGCCATTTATTTTCCAAGTTGGCAGGTATTCAACAAAACTGTCACACACATAATTTGAGTCAGTAATGATTAAAAATTCATGAATACCATGTTCAATAGCCATTTCAATGGTTTTTAGAACAGCAGTGAGTTCTGCAACTTGACTGGATCTTGGTCCAATGTTGAAACCTACAGAAATATTTGTGAATCCATTTGCCCAAGTTATACCAATGCCAGCGGCTAGTCTGCGCTCATTATCAATAATGGCATGGTAAGAACAACCATCAACATATACCCAAGGTAATGTTTGACTGGTCCTCATTATACATTTTATATGTGGAAAGCAATTGTTCCTCCAGGAAATCATATTCTGATAATTCTTCCCCAGGATCTTTAGCAGTACAGTCGTGGAGTTTAGCAAGCCCCTGTGTGACTGGATTTTTTTTTATTCTTTTTGTAGCGAATTTCTAAGGGCCAGCTTTGTAAGGAAAGGGTCCACGCTGTTATGCGGCTATTAGACAAATTCCCATCTTTTATTTTCCCACTTTGCAGATATAGCAAAGGCTGGTGGGCCATTTCTACAATAATTTTCTCACCCTGTATATAGCTGTGGCAATTTTGTAGAGCCCATACAGTAGATAAGAGGGGTTTTCACAATCGCTAAATTTTATTTCTACTGGGGATAGAGTTTTGCTCGAATAAGCAATGACTTTGCCTAAATTATCATGCTTTTGGTATAAAACAGCACTCATGCTTATATCTGTGTAACCTGTCTCTAAAAAGAAAGGTTTACCACCTTCAGGGTAGGCTAAGCAAGGTGCTTGAATGAGTTTTCTTTTCAGCTCCTTGATGGCTGTCTCTTGAGACTCACTCCAGTGCCATTTCACATGCTTCTTTAGAAGAAGTAGTAGTGGTTTAGCTAATTCTGCATAATTATCAATGAATTTGCGAGAATAATTTGTCATACCAGGAATGATCTCAATTCATAGATATTGACGGCAGATAAGAGCCATAGGCCCAGCAAGTCTGCCCGACCTTACCTAACAGTATAAACTTATCTAGTTCGTAGGATAGCCCTATGCTTGTCCCATGCATTTTTCCCCCACAGTGTTTGTTGCTACTACCTCTTGAGGAAGTTTATTCCATAAATCAATCACTCTTTCTGTAAAGAAGTGCTTCCTCAAATTACTTCTGAATCTACTACCCTTTAGCTTGAGCTCATGACCCCTTGTTCTTGAATTTTCCATTTTATGTAAAATACCCACAGCCTCAGTTTTACTAAACCCTTTAATGTACTTGAAAGTTGCTATCATATCACCTCTTTCCCTTCTCTCCTCTAAGCTATACATATTTAGGCCATTGAGCCTATCCTGGTAAGTTTTATTTTTTAGACCATGTACCATTTTGGTAGCCCTCCTTTGCACAGATTCAAGTTTGTTAATATCCTTCTGAAGATATGGTCTCCAGAACTGCACACAATACTCAAGATGAGGCCTAACTAATGATCTATAAAGTGGCATAAGAACCTTACTATTTCTGCTGCAAATACATCTACCAATACATCCAAGCATTCTGCTAGCCTTACTCGCTGCATTACTACATTGTTTACTAAGTTTTAAATCATCTGAAATAATAATTCCCAAGTCCTGTTCCTCGTCTGTAACAGTCAGTAAAGTGTCATTGAGTCTGTAATTAACATTTGGATTTTTCTTCCCTAAATGCATTATTTTACACTTTGCTGTGTTAAACTTTAGACCCCAGTCATTTGTCCAATCCTCCAATTGTTGTATATCACTTCTCATTTTGTCTACCCCCCCTGGAACATCCACTCTGTTGCAAATTTTTGTATCATCTGCAAAGAGACATACTTTCCCCTGTAGCCCTTTGCTGATATCACAGATAAATATGTTAAACAAAACAGGCCCCAGAACTGACCCCTGAGGAACACCACTAGTAACAGCCCCCTCTGCTGAATGAACTCCATTTACTAAGACACTTTGTTTTCTGTTCTTAAGCCAGCATTCCACCCAGTTCACAATTTTTGAATCTAGACCAAGGAGATATAGTTTGTGAATAAGTTTATTGTGTGGGACGGTGTCAAATGCTTTGCTGAAATCTAGATATGCTACATCAACTGCTCCTCCCTTGTCTAATACTTTTGTTACATAATCAAAGAAGTCAATTAGATTAGTCTGACATGATCTCCCTGAAGTAAAACCATGCTGATTTTGGTCCTCTAAATTGTTTGTCTTTATGTAAGTCATAATTCTTTCTTTTAAGAGGCTTTCCATTAATTTCCCTACTACTGAAGTTAAACTAACTGGCCTGTAGTTGCCAGATTCTTCTCTACTGCCCTTTTTATGAAGGGGTATTACATTTGCTATTCTCCAATCATCTGGGACAGCTCCTGTTAATAGTGACTGATTAAACAGATCAGTTAATGGGACAGTTAGCACTGATCGAAGTTCTTTTAAAACCCTTGGATGAATATTATCAGGACCCACTGCCTTTGTAACATTTATTTTTGATAATGCTAACAAAACCTCATCCTCTGTAAAAAGATTACTGTTAAGCTTGTTTCTATTTTGCGTTGCATCCCTTAATGTAGACATTGTATCTTCACAATCTTTAGTGAAAACAGAACAGAAGTAATCATTGAGACAGTCTGCAATCTGCTTATCTCCTTCTATTATTCTACCATCAACTGATTTCAATTTTACTATTCCTACCTTATTTTTTCTTCTTTCACTGATATATCTAAAGAATGTTTTGTCCCCATGTTTTACTGACTGTGCTATCTTCTCTTCTGCATGAGCTTTAACCTTCCTAATTAACTGCTTAGTCTTTTTTTGTTGGAGTCTCCATATTTTCATATCATCATCTGCTTGTGTGTGTCTGTAATTTTTATAAGCTATCTTTTTTGTCTTTACAGCATGTGCTACTTCTTTGGAAAACCAAATTGGTTTCCGCTTTCTTTTACTTTTACAGACATGTCTAATACAGTGTGCGGTTGCATCTAAAATGGCACCTTTCACAAATTCCCACTGTTCTTGAACCCCTGTAATAAGAGTTTTCCCCTTTAAATAGTTCTTTAGGTATTCTCCCATTAATGAAAAATCTGCCGTCCTAAAGTCTAAAACTTTTGTTTTAGTCTGGGTGGACAGTTCCTGAACATGAATACTAAACCAAACAGATTGATGATCACTGGATCCTAAGTTCTCACCTACAGACACATCTGAAACTGTATCACTGTTTGTAAGTATTAGATCTAATATAGCTTCCTTACGAGTTGGTTCCTTGACTAATTGTTCAAGTGATTCCCCTAGCAGAGATTCAAGAATATACCTGCTTCTAGCCGATCTGGCAGAAGGAATCTTCCAGTCTATATCTGGCAAATTAAAGTCCCCCAGTACTATAACCTTACCCTTCATGGTCATTTTGGTTATTTCATCTAATAACAGATTGTCCAGTTTTTCATCCTGCAATGGAGGCCTATATACAACCCCTATTCTAAAAACATTTTTATCTCCAATTTCCAAAGTCACCCAAATACTTTCCACCTCATCATTTGTTCCTACAATTTCAGTAACCTTTATATTTTCATTTACATACAAAGCAACTCCTCCACCTTTCTTTCCTACTCTGTTCTTTTTAAATAACCTGTATCCAGGTATGACTATGTCCCAGTCATGCAAATCATTGTACCATGTTTCTGTTATAGCTACTAAATCCAAGTTGTCCCTAGTCATTATTGAAATGAGTTCAGGTAATTTATTTCCTAAGCTGCGAGCATTTGTGCTCATGGCACGAAGAATTTTTCTACTAGAATTTCTAGAATTGTTACTTGGACTAACAGTTTTGGCATGCTGTGGGGGGCAGGTGGATATATTAATGCTACCCCCCTTTATTAGTTTAAATGATTTCTAATAAAGTATTTAAACTCCTCTCCCAGATACTCTGTTCCTTTAGCATCCAAATGCAAGCCATCTCTCCTAAATAACCTAGTATCTTTCCAAACAGAGCTATAATGGCCAATAAAACCAAATCCTTGTTCCCTGCACCACTTATCTAACCAAGAATTAAATGTTGTTATCCGCTCCATCTTTCCTGCTTCCTGGCCATACACAGGTAAAATAGCAGAAAATGATAGAGTTGATGCCACAGTCTCTAAATGATTACCTAGGTCACAAAACTCTTTCTGAACAGCAGCAACATGATTACTAGCCAGATCATTTGTTCCTAAATGTACAATCACACCTAACTCACTTCCCTTTTCTGCTGCCTTAACAATTCTCAAAATACGATTCTTATCCCTGTGAGCAGTAGCTCCTGGAAGACATCTAACCTCCCTTGTTTCTCCTTTACTTTCACCTAAATACACATTCCTCAAAATAGAGTCACCCACTAACAGTCTTTTTCTCAAAAACACATCTGCAGTTCTTTCCTGTGTTATGTTACCTGGAGAATCAGGTGCCAATAGATTTAAATTACCTGTTACAGCTTCAGAGGGCTCAGAAACAGCAATCTCCTCATCACAAGTATATTCGGCAAAAGCAGCACAGGAGTTTTGCAATGGCAGAGGTTGTGGGCAATGCTTCTGGTCTACTGTTCTAATTCTTCCAGAGCCTACAGTGATCCATCTGCCTCTCCTTGCTGATCTCTGGGGTAGAGGGGCTTCTTTCTGAGGCAGCTTTGTAGAGGTAACAGGTATGTTACTTACCTTAGCTTGAAGTTTAGCTATTTCCTCCCTTAACAGGGAAAACTGCTTACAAACAGGACAGCCCCTAAATCTCCAAAAAGTAGAACGATTAAAAAGTGCAAAACACCCATTGCACTGTATCTGAGACATTTTAAACTATGCAACACTTTAACAATAAGAAAAATATAAGTATTATTTACTACTGAATAAGCCTGAATAACCCTGAATAACTCCTGAAATAACTCAAATATCCTTATGTATTTGATCCTTTTGTAGTTTGATCTCTTTGCTAAGAAGCAGAGCTAAATGTTTAGCAGAGCTAAACAGATCTCTTTAAATACCCTCAGAAAGATAGGGTGGGGTCCCTCCTAATTGCTCACCTATGCAAACAATCTAATTGTTATCTAATTGCAATACTAAAAACCAGAATACAAAAGAATGTAAATTAACTCAAACCTTTAACTATTCAATTTCTGTAGTGAAACTAATTCACAGTTCAGGTCTACCACCTATAAAAAAACAAAATATAAAGTTAATAGAAATACAAAATATATTATCTGAAAGTACAAACTATTCAAGTAACAACAATTTAAAAGAGAAATGTTATATACCTTTCTGAAATAACTCAAATATCCTTATGTATTTGATCCTTTTGTAGTTTGATCTCTTTGCTAAGAAGCAGAGCTAAATGTTTAGCAGAGCTAAACAGATCTCTTTAAATACCCTCAGAAAGATAGGGTGGGGTCCCTCCTAATTGCTCACCTATGCAAACAATCTAATTGTTATCTAATTGCAATACTAAAAACCAGAATACAAAAGAATGTAAATTAACTCAAACCTTTAACTATTCAATTTCTGTAGTGAAACTAATTCACAGTTCAGGTCTACCACCTATAAAAAAACAAAATATAAAGTTAATAGAAATACAAAATATATTATCTGAAAGTACAAACTATTCAAGTAACAACAATTTAAAAGAGAAATGTTATATACCTTTCTGAAATAACTCAAATATCCTTATGTATTTGATCCTTTTGTAGTTTGATCTCTTTGCTAAGAAGCAGAGCTAAATGTTTAGCAGAGCTAAACAGATCTCTTTAAATACCCTCAGAAAGATAGGGTGGGGTCCCTCCTAATTGCTCACCTATGCAAACAATCTAATTGTTATCTAATTGCAATACTAAAAACCAGAATACAAAAGAATGTAAATTAACTCAAACCTTTAACTATTCAATTTCTGTAGTGAAAATAATTCACAGTTCAGGTCTACCACCTTTAACTATTCAATTTCTGTAGTGAAACTAATTCACAGTTCAGGTCTACCACCTATAAAAAAACAAAATATAAAGTTAATAGAAATACAAAATATATTATCTGAAAGTACAAACTATTCAAGTAACAACAATTTAAAAGAGAAATGTTATATACCTTTCTGAAATAACTCAAATATCCTTATGTATTTGATCCTTTTTTAGTTTGATCCCTTTGCTAAGAAGCAGAGCTAAATGTTTAGCAGAGCTAAACAGATCTCTTTAAATACCCTCAGAAAGATAGGGTGGGGTCCCTCCTAATTGCTCACCTATGCAAACAATCTAATTGTTATCTAATTGCAATACTAAAAACCAGAATACAAAAGAATGTAAATTAACTCAAACCTTTAACTATTCAATTTCTGTAGTGAAAATAATTCACAGTTCAGGTCTACCACCTTTAACTATTCAATTTCTGTAGTGAAACTAATTCACAGTTCAGGTCTACCACCTATAAAAAAACAAAATATAAAGTTAATAGAAATACAAAATATATTATCTGAAAGTACAAACTATTCAAGTAACAACAATTTAAAAGAGAAATGTTATATACCTTTCTGAAATAACTCAAATATCCTTATGTATTTGATCCTTTTGTAGTTTGATCTCTTTGCTAAGAAGCAGAGCTAAATGTTTAGCAGAGCTAAACAGATCTCTTTAAATACCCTCAGAAAGATAGGGTGGGGTCCCTCCTAATTGCTCACCTATGCAAACAATCTAATTGTTATCTAATTGCAATACTAAAAACCAGAATACAAAAGAATGTAAATTAACTCAAACCTTTAACTATTCAATTTCTGTAGTGAAACTAATTCACAGTTCAGGTCTACCACCTATAAAAAAACAAAATATAAAGTTAATAGAAATACAAAATATATTATCTGAAAGTACAAACTATTCAAGTAACAACAATTTAAAAGAGAAATGTTATATACCTTTCTGAAATAACTCAAATATCCTTATGTATTTGATCCTTTTGTAGTTTGATCTCTTTGCTAAGAAGCAGAGCTAAATGTTTAGCAGAGCTAAACAGATCTCTTTAAATACCCTCAGAAAGATAGGGTGGGGTCCCTCCTAATTGCTCACCTATGCAAACAATCTAATTGTTATCTAATTGCAATACTAAAAACCAGAATACAAAAGAATGTAAATTAACTCAAACCTTTAACTATTCAATTTCTGTAGTGAAAATAATTCACAGTTCAGGTCTACCACCTTTAACTATTCAATTTCTGTAGTGAAACTAATTCACAGTTCAGGTCTACCACCTATAAAAAAACAAAATATAAAGTTAATAGAAATACAAAATATATTATCTGAAAGTACAAACTATTCAAGTAACAACAATTTAAAAGAGAAATGTTATATACCTTTCTGAAATAACTCAAATATCCTTATGTATTTGATCCTTTTTTAGTTTGATCCCTTTGCTAAGAAGCAGAGCTAAATGTTTAGCAGAGCTAAACAGATCTCTTTAAATACCCTCAGAAAGATAGGGTGGGGTCCCTCCTAATTGCTCACCTATGCAAACAATCTAATTGTTATCTAATTGCAATACTAAAAACCAGAATACAAAAGAATGTAAATTAACTCAAACCTTTAACTATTCAATTTCTGTAGTGAAAATAATTCACAGTTCAGGTCTACCACCTTTAACTATTCAATTTCTGTAGTGAAACTAATTCACAGTTCAGGTCTACCACCTATAAAAAAACAAAATATAAAGTTAATAGAAATACAAAATATATTATCTGAAAGTACAAACTATTCAAGTAACAACAATTTAAAAGAGAAATGTTATATACCTTTCTGAAATAACTCAAATATCCTTATGTATTTGATCCTTTTGTAGTTTGATCTCTTTGCTAAGAAGCAGAGCTAAATGTTTAGCAGAGCTAAACAGATCTCTTTAAATACCCTCAGAAAGATAGGGTGGGGTCCCTCCTAATTGCTCACCTATGCAAACAATCTAATTGTTATCTAATTGCAATACTAAAAACCAGAATACAAAAGAATGTAAATTAACTCAAACCTTTAACTATTCAATTTCTGTAGTGAAACTAATTCACAGTTCAGGTCTACCACCTATAAAAAAAACAAAATATAAAGTTAATAGAAATACAAAATATATTATCTGAAAGTACAAACTATTCAAGTAACAACAATTTAAAAGAGAAATGTTATATACCTGTCTGAAATAACTCAAATATGCTTATGTATTTGATCCTTTTGTAGTTTGATCTCTTTGCTAAGAAGCAGAGCTAAATGTTTAGCAGAGCTAAACAGATCTCTTTAAATACCCTCAGAAAGATAGGGTGGGGTCCCTCCTAATTGCTCATCTATGCAAACAATCTAATTGTTATCTAATTGCAATACTAAAAACCAGAATACAAAAGAATGTAAATTAACTCAAACCTTTAACTATTCAATTTCTGTAGTGAAACTAATTCACAGTTCAGGTCTACCACCTATAAAAAAACAAAATATAAAGTTAATAGAAATACAAAATATATTATCTGAAAGTACAAACTATTCAAGTAACAACAATTTAAAAGAGAAATGTTATATACCTTTCTGAAATAACTCAAATATCCTTATGTATTTGATCCTTTTGTAGTTTGATCTCTTTGCTAAGAAGCAGAGCTAAATGTTTAGCAGAGCTAAACAGATCTCTTTAAATACCCTCAGAAAGATAGGGTGGGGTCCCTCCTAATTGCTCACCTATGCAAACAATCTAATTGTTATCTAATTGCAATACTAAAAACCAGAATACAAAAGAATGTAAATTAACTCAAACCTTTAACTATTCAATTTCTGTAGTGAAACTAATTCACAGTTCAGGTCTACCACCTATAAAAAAAACAAAATATAAAGTTAATAGAAATACAAAATATATTATCTGAAAGTACAAACTATTCAAGTAACAACAATTTAAAAGATAAATGTTATATACCTTTCTGAAATAACTCAAATATCCTTATGTATTTGATCCTTTTGTAGTTTGATCTCTTTGCTAAGAAGCAGAGCTAAATGTTTAGCAGAGCTAAACAGATCTCTTTAAATACCCTCAGAAAGATAGGGTGGGGTCCCTCCTAATTGCTCACCTATGCAAACAATCTAATTGTTATCTAATTGCAATACTAAAAACCAGAATACAAAAGAATGTAAATTAACTCAAACCTTTAACTATTCAATTTCTGTAGTGAAAATAATTCACAGTTCAGGTCTACCACCTTTAACTATTCAATTTCTGTAGTGAAACTAATTCACAGTTCAGGTCTACCACCTATAAAAAAACAAAATATAAAGTTAATAGAAATACAAAATATATTATCTGAAAGTACAAACTATTCAAGTAACAACAATTTAAAAGAGAAATGTTATATACCTTTCTGAAATAACTCAAATATCCTTATGTATTTGATCCTTTTTTAGTTTGATCCCTTTGCTAAGAAGCAGAGCTAAATGTTTAGCAGAGCTAAACAGATCTCTTTAAATACCCTCAGAAAGATAGGGTGGGGTCCCTCCTAATTGCTCACCTATGCAAACAATCTAATTGTTATCTAATTGCAATACTAAAAACCAGAATACAAAAGAATGTAAATTAACTCAAAGCTTTAACTATTCAATTTCTGTAGTGAAAATAATTCACAGTTCAGGTCTACCACCTTTAACTATTCAATTTCTGTAGTGAAACTAATTCACAGTTCAGGTCTACCACCTATAAAAAAACAAAATATAAAGTTAATAGAAATACAAAATATATTATCTGAAAGTACAAACTATTCAAGTAACAACAATTTAAAAGAGAAATGTTATATACCTTTCTGAAATAACTCAAATATCCTTATGTATTTGATCCTTTTGTAGTTTGATCTCTTTGCTAAGAAGCAGAGCTAAATGTTTAGCAGAGCTAAACAGATCTCTTTAAATACCCTCAGAAAGATAGGGTGGGGTCCCTCCTAATTGCTCACCTATGCAAACAATCTAATTGTTATCTAATTGCAATACTAAAAACCAGAATACAAAAGAATGTAAATTAACTCAAACCTTTAACTATTCAATTTCTGTAGTGAAACTAATTCACAGTTCAGGTCTACCACCTATAAAAAAAACAAAATATAAAGTTAATAGAAATACAAAATATATTATCTGAAAGTACAAACTATTCAAGTAACAACAATTTAAAAGAGAAATGTTATATACCTTTCTGAAATAACTCAAATATCCTTATGTATTTGATCCTTTTGTAGTTTGATCTCTTTGCTAAGAAGCAGAGCTAAATGTTTAGCAGAGCTAAACAGATCTCTTTAAATACCCTCAGAAAGATAGGGTGGGGTCCCTCCTAATTGCTCACCTATGCAAACAATCTAATTGTTATCTAATTGCAATACTAAAAACCAGAATACAAAAGAATGTAAATTAACTCAAACCTTTAACTATTCAATTTCTGTAGTGAAACTAATTCACAGTTCAGGTCTACCACCTATAAAAAAACAAAATATAAAGTTAATAGAAATACAAAATATATTATCTGAAAGTACAAACTATTCAAGTAACAACAATTTAAAAGAGAAATGTTATATACCTTTCTGAAATAACTCAAATATCCTTATGTATTTGATCCTTTTGTAGTTTGATCTCTTTGCTAAGAAGCAGAGCTAAATGTTTAGCAGAGCTAAACAGATCTCTTTAAATACCCTCAGAAAGATAGGGTGGGGTCCCTCCTAATTGCTCACCTATGCAAACAATCTAATTGTTATCTAATTGCAATACTAAAAACCAGAATACAAAAGAATGTAAATTAACTCAAACCTTTAACTATTCAATTTCTGTAGTGAAACTAATTCACAGTTCAGGTCTACCACCTATAAAAAAAACAAAATATAAAGTTAATAGAAATACAAAATATATTATCTGAAAGTACAAACTATTCAAGTAACAACAATTTAAAAGAGAAATGTTATATACCTTTCTGAAATAACTCAAATATCCTTATGTATTTGATCCTTTTGTAGTTTGATCTCTTTGCTAAGAAGCAGAGCTAAACAGATCTCTTTAAATACCCTCAGAAAGATAGGGTGGGGTCCCTCCTAATTGCTCACCTATGCAAACAATCTAATTGTTATCTAATTGCAATACTAAAAACCAGAATACAAAAGAATGTAAATTAACTCAAACCTTTAACTATTCAATTTCTGTAGTGAAACTAATTCACAGTTCAGGTCTACCACCTATAAAAAAACAAAATATAAAGTTAATAGAAATACAAAATATATTATCTGAAAGTACAAACTATTCAAGTAACAACAATTTAAAAGAGAAATGTTATATACCTTTCTGAAATAACTCAAATATCCTTATGTATTTGATCCTTTTGTAGTTTGATCTCTTTGCTAAGAAGCAGAGCTAAATGTTTAGCAGAGCTAAATAGATCTCTTTAAATACCCTCAGAAAGATAGGGTGGGGTCCCTCCTAATTGCTCACCTATGCAAACAATCTAATTGTTATCTAATTGCAATACTAAAAACCAGAATACAAAAGAATGTAAATTAACTCAAACCTTTAACTATTCAATTTCTGTAGTGAAACTAATTCACAGTTCAGGTCTACCACCTATAAAAAAACAAAATATAAAGTTAATAGAAATACAAAATATATTATCTGAAAGTACAAACTATTCAAGTAACAACAATTTAAAAGAGAAATGTTATATACCTTTCTGAAATAACTCAAATATCCTTATGTATTTGATCCTTTTGTAGTTTGATCTCTTTGCTAAGAAGCAGAGCTAAACAGATCTCTTTAAATACCCTCAGAAAGATAGGGTGGGGTCCCTCCTAATTGCTCACCTATGCAAACAATCTAATTGTTATCTAATTGCAATACTAAAAACCAGAATACAAAAGAATGTAAATTAACTCAAACCTTTAACTATTCAATTTCTGTAGTGAAACTAATTCACAGTTCAGGTCTACCACCTATAAAAAAACAAAATATAAAGTTAATAGAAATACAAAATATATTTCCTTTAAGTTAGTTGGCTTTTTAGAATTTACTATAGCTTCCACCTTTTTCTTCTGAGGATTTAACCCTTCAGAAGTAACTTCATGTCCCAAGAAGTTTTCACGAGTGCGGCACCATTGAGCTTTTTGTAGGGATAATTTGACACCTGCCCTTTTAAGTTGGCTGAGGACGTGTTAAGCTCGGCGATGTGTTTTTCAAAATCTGTGCTTTTGATTAAAACATCATCAACATAAGATAAGGTCTCACTTTCCAGTGCATCAGGCATAGCCTTATGCATGAATACAGCAAATTCATGTCCAGAATTTATGTATCCAAAAGGAAGTCTCTGAAATGCATACTGGAGCTTTTGGAATAAGAATGCTAGGTTATACTGGTCCTCCTCATGTACCTTTATGGTCCAATATTCCTGCGCGCAATCAATGGCAGTGAATATCTTAGATCCCTGCATCTGCGCTAGGCAGTGGTCAATGTATGGTACAGGCCATCCAGACATGTACTCTTGTATGTTTAGCTGTCTTAAGTCAGCACACAAACGCCATTGTCCATTGGGCTTAAGAACACATAGAATAGGATTGTTATGTCAGGGATGCCCCCTGTCCCCACTCCTATTTGCATGTGTCATCGAAACATTAGCAACCAAAATCAGACAGAACCCCCAGATAACAGGAATCACTATAGAAGAACAGAAATATGTGCTGTCCCGGTTTGCAGACGACCTGCTTTTTACCCTTACCAACCCAGAAGTTTCAATTCCAAACCTCCTAGGTGAATTCCGCACTTTCCAAACCCTATCAAATTTCGCTGTTAATATGTCAAAGTCAGAAATATTAAATATAAACAAGTAAGGCACGTCCTTAGCTGCTACCCAAAAAGTCACCCCATTCGCATGGTGCCCCCACTCACTAAAATACCTAGGGATCCACCTTTCACCCTCACTAGAGGACATATTTAGTCTAAATTACACACCCATCAAGCACGCAATAATACGGGACCTCTCATCATGGGGCTCCAAAAAACTGTCATGGCTAGGACGCATTGAAGTCATCAAAATGAATGTATTCCCACAAATCCTCTACCTCCTTCAAACCCTACCAATCCCCCTGCCAAAGTGATTTCTCCCATCCTTACAAAAAGCATTTAGCGACTTTATATGGCGTAGGTTGGAAACCGCCCAGAATCAACAGTCTGATAATGCAAACATCTAGAGCCCAGGGAGGTATGGGAGTACCGAATCTTAATAAATATCGACAGGCCATATTCCTGCAGAGATTGATAGACTGGAACATCCACTATGAACATAAAAGATGGGTGCCGCTCGAACACCTCATAACAGGTAGACCACACCTGGGGAGGCTGTGTTGGAGTAATCCAAACCTTTTTAAAAATATTAAATCAGACAACCCAATGATACAAGAGACCTATTGTACATGGAGACACATTGTTAACACAACACACTTCATATCATCAGTACCCTCCCCACTGACATCCCTGATAGAGAATGGCGACTTTGTGGTGAGACCCTTCACCACCAAAACTACAGTGGCCACCCCAAATAGGGATTTTGCTGTCCACACGCTGACAAATGATGAATCATTACTCTCACGACCGGAGTTAATTTCAAAAGGCCACAAATGTTTTGCTAACTGGTTTACCTAACAACAAACGATTCACTACATTACCACACATTCGGGTTACAGAAACATGATCAGACCACTAACCAAATTCAAATCCCTCTGCATTCAAAAACCGCCCCTAAGGCATACACTATCATCAGTATACAAAATTCTGACACATGCGACACCCGGTTATATCCCACCATTCCTGGAAAGTTGGGAGAGGGATCTAGGAGTCATTATATTGCCACAAACAGGTATATCGATATTTCAAGCCACAATGAGAACCTCGATCTCCTCCTCTATCTTGGAAGTCAACTACAAATTACTACATAGATGGTATCTTACACCATGGAAGCTGCACTGCCTATTTCTTCCCAAAGCAACAAATGTTGGTGCTGTAGCCACGTAAATAGTGACACAGCCCACATGTGGTGGTGGTGTAACGCCATCCAGAACTTTTGGAGGGCTGTGATCAACGAGGTGGAGGCCATACTAGAAACCCAATTACCACTTGACCCCTGATGTGGTTGCTACACAAACCTTTCCCCACAATTAAATATAAACCTTATTCCTGTCTTTTAAACATTATGATTAATGGAGTTAAGGCCTTGATAGCACAAAATTGTAGAAGTAGGGACACCCCCACCATAGACATGTGGATTCAAAAGGTTACAGATATCCTTGAATTAGAAGAATACTACCACCTCAAATATGACAAAATGGACTCTTATGCAGAGTTCACACATCTTTGGACCTACTACGTACAACACAAAACTTAAATAAATTATAGTCTTGGAACAACAAGCACTGGCCATGGGAGTTTTAAGATAAAACTAAACATGCTGGATATAGGCGCTGAGGGCGCGGGCGGATCTGGACCAAACTGTATCCCCTCTTTACCCCCCTTCCTTAATCCCCCCCCTAAATTTTCCCATTCTTAATTTAGCACCCTTCCCCCTCCCTCTCTTTACCCCCTTACCCTCCTTGAACTGTTCAACTGTTGTACTTATATTATAAACTAGATGTTCTTTGATATCCATCACATTATTGCAGGCGCCCTGCCCCCCTTAACAAGATAACCACTAAAAGGACTTTCAGGCGAACTACACAGATAACTCGAAATTTTGATGGACATTTATTGTTGCCTAGACCAGCTGTAGTTGGGGCAGGAGCTGCCATTACTCTGTTTTGAAAAAGTTGAAGGCTCTATTCTTGTTTTCTATTTAAAATCTACAGCTAATGTTGCCCTGTACTCATTGGAGCTGTGTCTCCGCACCTTTGTATTAATTGACTTACATGCAATAAAGCTGTTTATAAAATTAAAAAAAAATTAAAAATTAAAAAAAAAGAAAAAAAAAAAAAGAATAGGATTGTTATAAGAGCTGTGCACCTGTCGGATAATACCCCTTTCTTCCAATTTCTGCAAGAGAATCATATGAGGCTAAAGGAAGTCTGTATTGTTTAATAAAGACAGGTGGTGCATTGGGATCTGTTTGTATTCTTGCAATGTGCAAGTCTGTAGTCCCACAGTCATAAGAATCCCTAGCAAACATATCCTTATACTCCATCAGGAGCTGTTGGCATTCATCATCGCTGGAACAGCCATTAGCTAAAGATATTTGCTCTTCGACTATTTGCTGAAATCCTAGAAAGATTTCAGGCTGTCCAATTTCATAGGCTTCTTCCAAACTAGAGGTGAGATCCCCTTGATTATAATTTACATTGCCCCCATGACTCTGGGTATTGGGGTATTCTTGATGTTTGATCGGCTGATCAAATACTAGAGAGGCTTCTTCAATTTTACAGATACCTTCCTCTGAGCTGAAGGGATAAATAGACTGAATAGTAAATAGACCCTCTGGTATAGAGGCAAAGGATTGTTCTATTAATTGTTCTTCAGTTAAGTATCCTTCAGGTATTAGCCTGATTACATTTTTTTGGAATCCAAAAGTGTAATAACTTGATTCCAGCGCATATCCTATGGTGGTAGTTCCCTTGGATAAGGTTATATCCCATGGGGTCATGTTATGCACAATAACATGTATTGGAATAGATCCAATATCTACCAAAGGAGTATGGGCCATTGTTATACCCAGATTTTGTATTCTATGGGAGAGGCAAATTAGTGTTTCAGAAGTTTTTAACTTCTGACCTCTTTTTACCTGTAAGGGTAAGAGGAATCTATCAGCCCCATCATGGATCATAACATCGTTAGACACCTGCATATTCACAGCATATGGCATTTGATGGTTTGATTTCAGGGCTGCGTTTTCATCCTGAAATATTTCAGGGTCCCCTTTTAACCTGCTCCAGAGGCAAGAGTTAATCAAATCTATTTGTATGGCATATCTATGTCAGAGATCATTGCCAACGTATATTTGATTATGGGGAGTATTTAAAACTAAAAACAGGTGCTTCACTGACTTATTACCTATTGAGACAGATAATAAGCACTTAGCTGTGATGTTATAGCTTTCAAACCTGTCATCCAGGCAGTTGACACAGAGGTCTTGGGGAGAAAGATATTTAATCACTTTAGGTTCAGCTATCTGCGCTAATAAACCTTCGCTTATATAGCTAGCTTCCTGTTTTAAGTTTAATTTAGCATACTTGGTTTTCCCAAGGTCATGCACTTGTATAGGGATAAATAGATCCTCTTTAACTCTCTCAATTCCTGTGAGGTATTGAGTGTGGCCTCGCCCCTTAGGGATTTTATGATCCCCCTTGTGGAGAGATATGGTTAATACATCGCCTTCTAAGGAAATATTCGCTATCTTTCCAGGCAAAATTTTAAAGGTATTACCATCAGATCCACTTAAAGGAGTCTGATCATCTATTTGTAGGATAGTGACTTCAGGTATAGAGTTATTCCTGAAATGAATCTCCACAGCATCTGGCTTTTCTTCCACCACGTGACAGTTATGTCTTGTGTGAGATATGCCAGATCACTCATAATTAATTGGCCGTTTTACTTGTGACCAAATTACATTATTTATGCAATCAATTATGGTGCTTAATCGCTTCAAGAGATCACTACCAATAATTAAACAATCAGTTGGCAGATCCACTATAATGACAGGGTGTCTTATGACCCTGTTCCCCAGTTAAAATTTTAACCATGTAGTACCGTAGACTTTTAGAGAGTCACCCCCAACTCCTATTAGAGAACCATCAAATTCTTTTATTTTAGGTTTGTGGGGTGTTAGCTCATTTAGCTGTGTGTAGTACCCGTGGGATAGAATAGTTGCCTGAGACCCAGTATCAATTAATCCCATGATAGGGTTGGAGACTGAATCCTGCAGCTCAGCTAAATGCATAATATCTCCCTGCAGTTTCTACCATTTCACACATAAAATTGGCATGATCATACATCTGTGGGCTTTGCCACGTGTTACCTGAATATGCCGTGTTACCTGATGCAGAAGAAACTTCATTCCTACCGGTCATGTCCTCTATAATAGAGCTGATTGGGTTCTTGTGTACTGCATCTGTGGAAATAAGGTTAAGAGAATGCTGCAAAGGAAGAGATTTATTAAATTTTCCAGGCTGAGGTTGCTCATCATCACAGCTAAATCATCCGTTTCCGGTCAGTGGGGAGAGAACATGATTAGTACCATTATTGACATTTATCATTTCATTTGGTATATCTCTCCCCTCCCTTTCAGGTGATACTGCATTATTTATGACTGTGCCTGTGGCCCACTGCTGGCCACTGGCTGTACCCGTAAAAAAGGATTGTTAGGTTGCTGAGCCGTAAACGCTTGACTCATATTAGCGAATTGTTCGCTCAACCGAATTAGCTGCGTACTAAGCTGATCTACTTGATCGTATAAGTTACCTCTACCCTTGGGCCTATCTCTTGATGCCCCATAGCAGTGATTCCTGGACCATTGGGTCCCCTCAGAATCAGGGCCGCTGCTTCTATCCTGGCATGGTTGCCCCTAGGGTTCAACTTGTTCAGTGTTAGTATCTTGGGGAGCACTATTTACTTGGGGTGTCTGGTTACCCTGAGAGTATTTTCGCCACTTACTGTATCTACCTTTGCGGGGATACCTATTATCTTGTGGGTATTCTTCTCTTTGGGAGTAATTATTTACCTGGGTATGCCCCCCATTTTGGGTATAGTCTGTCTGCGCCTCAGCCCATGTTGGGGGAGGGGCAGAGTTAAAACTTTGTGGGGATGGCCTGTTTCCTCTGGCTACCTCTGCATAGGTTTCCTTTTTAGACTCCAAATTGAGAGGGCTAGTTGACACACTAGTTTCTGCCACAATTTTGGGACTGGGTTTTGATTCCTTTTTAACCCCTTGTTCAGCGGACTGCTGAATAGAGTATAACTTTGTACTCTCTTTGATCAGCCATTCCAATGAGCAGTTCTCATCAAAATCTCTAGCTAAATTAATTTTGATGGGTGCAGGCAGTGCTTCAAAAAATAAATTCACAAATTCTGAGCATTCAAATATGGGATTATCTTCAGCCATACTGTACGCATTTTTCAGTACAGAAAGGAATTCTATAGGGCTTTGATTTGCACTACATTTTAAACCATATACAGCTATTTTTGCTGCAGTTTTAGTGCGATGTTGCCCGAATTATTTTCTGCACTGTCGTTTTGTCTCATTCCAGGAATGAATATTTGTATCCTTTAGTGAAGCAAAGAATTTGTGATATTTACCTTCAAATACCCAGGGCAGAAATTCAATTTTCGAATGCTCACTTGTAACATTTATTATAGATAAAGCATTTTAAAAGGTCTCTAAGTGGTCAATTATAGAGTTGGTTCCCTTTTTGGAGAACTTAGGTACTGCATCCTTTAAAAAGGTAATGATTTTAGGGGTGTCATATACCTTATTAGATGTATCTCGGGATTTCCTAGGAGTTTTATTTTTGGGGTTGGAGCATCTCTTATTTGCGCTTTTATTATGGGGAGACCCCCTACGTACATTAGTACTATGTGGGCTATTTAGGTAGTTAGCTCCACCCTCTGACTCACTACTAGAGCTTCCCTCCCCCTCATCAGCTGAGTTATAGCAGCTCACTGAATTTATATCATGAGGTGACTGTCTATTTGGGAAATTTACTTTGTAATCAACAGGGGTCCTTAGTCTACATTCTTCCCTAAATTTCTGCATTTCATCCCTGATGCATTCTCTAAGAGAGTTAGAATTATCTGCATTATTCTCGCTGCTAATAGAGGGGTTTACATTTTTACGATACAACCTTTTTAAATCCCTTAATTCTCTCTGGCTTTTCACGAGCTGTTTATTTAACTCTTGTATCTTTGCTAGTAAATCTAAGTTATGCTTATCTAAGGTGGCTATGGCTTGGGCAAGCTCATCAATTTTATTTTCGGCTATTTTTAAATTCTCTTTGCATCTGCGTGAGGAGCGAATACTATTTTCTAGCCCCTGTATTTGCAGTTCTTTCTCTATGAGATATAGTGACATTTTGTCTATAATGCATATAACAAGGGGCCAAGATTTTAGTATTAGTTCATCTCGCTTTTTGAGAATCTTGAATTGATTAATTTTTAATAATTCTTGGAATAATTCACTTTTTTCATTCCACCTTTTATCATCAATAGCAATATTTTTAGCCTTAATTTCAACATATCCATATAATCATTTAATTCACCCGTAATATTAAACCTCTCTTTAATTTGGCCTATAATGTTCGTCTTAAGAACCTCACTTCGAGTAAGTGGTTTTGTCGGGGAACAATTTTCAATGCTATGTACAGATTCTAAAGATTCACTCCTAGTAACAGACATTATTATATTGGCTTAGTATTTAGTTAACTTAAAACGCTAATACAATTTTGGCCAATAAGAGGAAAAAAAAAATAAATATATATATATATATATATATATATTTTTATTTTTTTTTATTTTTATTTTTAAACCATTTTTATTGAAGGAAATAAATCAGTATACATTTAGATTTAGACAAATACAACTGGAGCATGTTATCAAGTCATGTATACAAAAGTCAAACATATTATAGTGGAAAACATTTCTCTATCTGACAACGCACGATATATTGATAACTGCATATGAGTACTACAAAAACTACTAATGTACCAGGATATCGGCTCTATCTCATGATATAAATAGTTGTAAATGCTATGTACAGTCTAGGTCTGAGCTAACGTCATATTCAAGTATTCCTCCCACAAAAAGTGTATGGAATGGTAATCATCTTTTCGATGTATTTGTGTGTAATGGTATTTTTCTAGCTCTAGATTATGTGTGACTGTTTGCCTCCAGACTTCTATTGTGGGTAGATCTGTTTTTTTCCAATGTAACGGAATTAATCTTTTGGCTGTGTTTACCATTATTGTTAGAAGTGCTAATCTTAACTTACATTTTATCTTAGGGAAGTGATTGAAGAGCAAAACTTTTATCTCGAAGGGTATAGATACATTCAGTACTCGTTCAACCTCCTTCCTAATTGCTTCCCAATAGTATTTAGCTTTCGGGCACTGCCACCAAATGTTGTGTGGGGTTCCAATTTCCTGGCAACCCCTCCAGCATATTGCTGGGGTGTTAGGGAATAGCTGATGCAAACGCAAAGGTGTATAGTACCACCTGCACATACGTTTGAGGTTCATTTCTAATTATTCATTTATAATTAGACAGTTGAAGTTGTTTATGCACTATAGAGAGTATGCCTATTTGGCAGTGGGTTACTGCACAAATTCTCAAAAGGGGTTAAGGGACGAACAAAATGCGGCTTAGATGGGTGTGTTGAGAGAAAGTGTGCTAATTGTGAATATGTTAACCAATTTTGCAGTCTGGGTCCACACCTGGCAACGAGGTCTGTTTGCGATTTAACCCTTCCATCCCCATACAAAGCATGGACCGGAAGGATATCATTGATAGTTACCAGTTGTGGCTCAAGTATACTAATATTGAGTGGGTATGTTACATTACCCACTATCGGAGTCAAAGGGAATTGCGCTGTAGAAATGCCTTTATGCTGTCGTATGATTTTGTCCCATATTTTATACGTTTCTTGGACTGAAAATGGGGTAGCATCTGAAAGCGCTCTCTGGTTGGGGGTGAGCCAACAGTTCCCACATATATTATCATGACCTATCAAATGGTTTTCTAGTTGGACCCATTCTTTATTTAAAGCATGTTTACACCAGTCTACCACCCTGGACATAAAAGTGGCTATTCTATAGAGTTTTATATTGGGCGCTCCAATGCCTCCAAGTTCTCTTGGTCTATATAGTGTAGCTGTGGCTATGCGTGGGCATTTGTTTGCCCAGATAAAGGTATTTAATGCTTTCTGTAGTCTATGAATTAGTGAGTCAGGGAGGGGTATAGGTAAAGTTTGTAATATGTAAAGTATTTTGGGCAATATAATCATTTTATTGCATTAAGTCTCCCCATCCATGATAGAAATTTATTATTCCAGCTTCTTAACAATGAATTAATGTTTAAAATAAGGCTTTCGTAATTTAAAGTTACAACATCTTGGATGTTGGGGGTTATGTAGACTCCTAAATATTTAACTGCTTTGCTCTGCGCCTTATATTGAAACTGCTGCTGCAGGCGGGCTAAAGTAGCTGGGGTGAGGTTAATATGTAGCAGTTCAGACTTTGTAATGTTCATACTAAAATTTGAGTATTTCCCATATTCTTTTAAGGTATCCATGAGATAGGGGATTGTAGATTCTATGTTCATAAGGGTAAGGAATATATCATCTGCATATAGTGTGATTTTGTATTCTACTGATCCTATTTGGAGTCCTTTAATAGTGCTATTATTCCTTATATAAGATGCCAGGATTTCTATTGATAGGACAAAAAGGAGGGGTGAGAGGGGACAGCCTTGCCTGGTTCCGTTATTAATTTGAAAAGGGTAGGAGAAGGAGTCATTTAATGTAACTTTTGCTTGAGGCGCATTATATAGTGCAAACAGTTTCATGATTAGTTCTTGGTCAAATCCAAATTTTAGTAGGGCTTGTTTCAGAAATGTCCAATAAAGCCTATCAAAGGCTTTCTCTGTGTCCATAGAAATGAACGCGGAGGGAACCTGATGTTTGTGTGCATACTCCATAAGAGCCAAAAATTTTGTGGTATTGTCTCTGGATTCACGTGTAGGTGTGAACCCAGCTTGATTTATATGTATCAAACTTAGGAAGATCAGATTAATTCGGGTCGCAAAAATCTTTGCATATAATTTAATGTCCACATTAAGTAGAGAAATTGGGCGAAAATTTGCTGGTGTGATTGGTTGTTTTCCCGGCTTTGGGAGCACCGAGACCGGCGCCTAAAGCATTGATGGTGGGAACGGGTTTTCCTCTGAAACCTCATTAAAAAGTTGGACCAGGTGGGGGATAATGATGGAGGAAAAAGCTTTATAATATTTAGCTGAAAGGCCACCTGGGCCTGGGCTTTTCCCATTAGGCAGGTCTGATATTACACGCTGAAGTTCCTGTGTGGTTATGGGCCTTTTCAGGGTTTGCAGCTGTTCTGAGGTAATCTTGGGGACCTGGCAGCAATCAATGTAGGTGTTGAGGTTAGAAAGGTGTTCCTCAGTCAGGGGGGTTTTGGAAATATTATAAAGTTCCGTGTAGTAATCTTGAAAGACTCGGAGAATCTCTCTAGTAGTGTAAAGAGGGGTCTTACAATTTGGTCTGTGTATTTCATAGATAAATGATTTGAGTCTTTTCTTTTTTAACGCTCGTGCTAGTAGCTTACCTGCTCTATTGTTCTCATAGTAAAACTTACAGTTAGTTTTTTTGTGTAGAGTTTGGTACTCAATTTCTAAAAAATTATCTAATGCTTTTCTGGCATCAAGGTAATCGTGCGCTAATAGGTGATCGTTGGGTTTGCATTTTAGTGCGTGATCTAATTTTGCAAATGTTTCTGTGAGCTCTGCATATTGTTGGTGAATGTGTTGTTGGTGCTGAGCCTTGAGCTTTATCAATTCTCCCCTGATTACACACTTATGTGCTTCCTATACTACATATTTGTTTGTTACTGAGTTGACATTATGTGTAAAATAGTCTGTTATAAGTGAGGATATTTTTTTGAGGGAGTTTGGGTTATTCAATAAGGTTTCGTCTAATTTCCAGCTAAAGGGTTCTGTCTATGTTTCAGGCCATGACAAATTTAGTGTTACTGCGGAGTGGTCAGACCATGAGGTTGGTGAGATCTCACAGCGGCAAACATTGGCTAGGCCCTTTTGATTAGTAAATATATAATCCAGTCTGCTATAGGATTTGTTAGGAGCAGAAAAAAAAAGTATAATCCCTTTTCTCTGTATGTATAAATCGCCATATATCATATAGATTGAGATCTTTCAAGTTTTTCCACAGAGTCATGGAGAGTTTTTTGGATACCAAAACTTTGGGGTTTGAACTATCTTTTTGTGGCTGTAAAGGGGTATTGAAGTCCCCAGCTAAATATATAGGGCCAACTGCTAGGTCCAATATTTTCTTAAATATGTTCTGAAAGATAGGAGCCTGCTTGATGTTTGGGGCGTATACGTTTATCAATGTAACCGGTTTACTGTATAAAAGTCCCATTATCCCTAGAAATCTGCCATCCCTATCTTTGTTTATGTTTGTTAGTGTGAATGGAAGATTTTTCCTAATTAATATACTTACTCCTGCTTTTTTATTAGGCCCAGAGCTATGGTAATGCGTTGTAAATGTGTTCCCAAAATATTTGGGTTCTTTATTATACTGGAAATGCATTTCTTGCAGGAAAAGTATATCAGCTCGTCTTTTGGATAAGTCTAGTATGGCTTTGGAGCGTTTGTGGGGTGAGTTTAGGCCTTTAGCATTCTGTGTCATTAACGTGAGTGAACGTGTATTTTTACTTACAACTGGCGACATCTTAACCTAAGTAACAAGCATAAGCACTTGGTAATTGGCACGGCACCTGGTACATAATCTGTGCGTTGTGTCATTAGGAGAACAGCTTTTCTGCAAAACAAATCCACTAATAAATAAACAACGTAAACAGTAAATACAAACAACATAAACAGGCAATTGTAACTTGAACATAAACTCGATACTCTCTTCCTAATATAGGGCATACTGAGAGTGATGTTGGGGGGTTTCAACAATAAATTGTAATTGCAAGCCCTTTGTCATAGCTAAGTGGAAGTTATCTATTCTGGCTAGTTAACATTATGGACTATAAAGTCACACAGTCTATAAACTTATGTAATCATCAGGTAGACAAACAGACAAACAAA
This sequence comes from Bombina bombina, assembly GCF_027579735.1. Taxonomy (NCBI): domain Eukaryota; kingdom Metazoa; phylum Chordata; class Amphibia; order Anura; family Bombinatoridae; genus Bombina; species Bombina bombina. Next base: position 69,228,648 of record NC_069504.1, on the reverse strand, counting down.
CAAACAGCATGGGTATTCAACATTTCAAGCATTCAATCCTCATTAGGCACATATAAATTTTGCATGCCCGTATGGACTCAAGGTGTTGTACTGGATAGACTTGGACTAGATTCATTGTTCCTTTGTGGTGTAGTGGTTGCGGCTTTCCCTTTCTTGGCAGGTACCATGCACCAAGCAGGAGTTTTTTCAGGCGGGCGCTTGGCGGTAGGCAAGTTCTTATCTGCCGCAGAGACTGTCTCTACTGGATCGAGTCCCAGAGATAGACAAAAAGCAGAGGTGTCTTCCGGTGTCTTGCAGGTGAGTCTAGAATTATTGCTGAGAACCCATATTTGTGTTGGAAATCCCCATCTATATGGGATCTTTTTGTTTCGCAAATACGTCGTAAGGGGTGCAAATTCTTTCCTTTTTTGCAGGGTTTCATATGATAAGTCTTGATAAAACTGAACAACTGTACCCCTGAATCTGATTGGCTGGTTCTTTTGGGACTGATTCAACAGCATTTCCTTCACCAAGAAATTTTTAAACCTTATGATTATGTCCCTAGGTGGTGCCGTAGCTGGAGGCTTGGGGCAAAGGGACCGATGTGCTCTCACCCATTATATGTCAGTGGTGTGCGATGATTCCTTAATGTGCTGAAACAATGCCTGTAGGTATACTGGGAAGTCACGGGGTAAAACATCTTCAGGTACTCCCCTGATTCTTAAGTTTTTTCTCCTACTGCGATTCTCCAAATCTTCTAACTTTTCCTGAAGGCTATAGATAATGTCTTGCTGTGATGAGACTTGTTCAGTTAAGGCATGTACTTCTTCTTTTAGTTGAACGTGATTACTTTCTAGTGATTCCATTTGAAATCCCAGGGTGTGTATGTCTTGCACCATGGTGGCCAGCTCTTCTCTAATACATGTGCGCACTATGTTTGCTATGTCTTGCTTGGATGGCAAGTTATATAATAGTGAGGCCGAAAGTTGTGACTCTGGTGTTTGAGAATGAGGATTTTCATCTTGTAGAGAGTCTGAATAAGGGGATTTTCCCCCCATGCTGGCGTGCGTTCGCACGTTGTCAGCCGGATCTGCAGCTTGTAAGAAGGAAGACATAGTCAAAGTCTTAGTGGCAGTGGGTTTAGTAGTCTTGTCAAGTCTAACTGTACGCCTAGACACCATTATTTCCATTATGGGTATTCAGTTTGTTGCACTATGTCTGCCCCAGAGTAGTTCTGCTGAAGCTGTCTAGTGCTCCACTGTTGTAGCTCCTTGCTGTATAAGAATATATCCACAACTGCAATATGCAACAAAAGTTCGCTGTATAAGCAATTAAAGCAAAGTGTAGAGCCCTCAGTGCTAGAAAGACTACAGCTGCCGTTAGAAATAAAGTTTCTGAGTCTCTCCTTGTATGTTTATGGCTGCACGGCCCCTCTAGCTCTCTCAAAAGGAATTGATGGACTGATCTGGGGAGTGTTCCAAATGCAGTTTAGTTGGGCCTATGCTGTCTTACTGTGCTTGTTCTAGGTTTTGTATCTTAAAGAAAGTTCAAGTGAATGAGGTACCATTTAAGCTGCGGTCTGTAACGCAGCCGCCAAAGATTTATAACAAGGATGTGTTGAGGCTCTCCCCCTCCTGATCGCTTTAATACTGTGCTTGGTCAGGGTCAAGTGATGTAGGTATTGCAGTCGTCACGTGGCGTGCTTGCTTACCCTTCTATGTGGCTTCACTTCTCCTATGTCGGGTACCTCGCCTGTTCCGGTTGAACTCCAGAGTAGCCTGCTTGGCTAAAAGATGGCTCCAGTAAGCGAGAAGTAATAACAGGCTGTTCTCCTTCGTTGCTCAAAAAATTCTCTCGTGGCTGTTGGGCTTCACTTCCAGTTGGGAGCGCTGTGTATTTGTTAAATCTGATAGTTATCACAATCTTGGCCGTAGCGTTATGTAAGTCACCTCATCGTGTACCTCAGAGGTTTAATATTTATATCCCATGCTGTGTCGTCAAAGTAGCTAGTGTGATGCCAGATTTTTGAGCTTCTCAGGGCTGCTTGTACGGAGCTCTGGATTTACACCGCACTCATGGCGGCTTCCGGCTCCGTCCCCTATATATATATTTATTTATTTTTTTATTTTTTTTTTCAAAAATATTAATATTAATTTTGAAATATTATTAAAAAAATAATTTTTGAAATATTGATAAAAATATAAATTTTTCATATAATATTTCAAGACATTAATATTCATTTTTGAAATATTTAATCACAACAAAAATGTAATAATTATTTTTTTAGATTAATTTTTTTTTCAATAATAATTTCTTCTTACGACAAATATATTATATCAATGTGATAAATATTAATAAGATCTCAGCACTGTGCCTCCAAATAATATGTCAGTATATTGCCGGGTTATAATACAAATATATTTCAATGTGACTATAAATTTTAACTAATAAAAAGAATTTAGGAATTTACATTAATTGTATTCTTGTATTAATTAAAATTTATAGCCACATTGAAATATATTTGTAGAAAACCAGACATGAATTAAAACTATACACGTTTAAATGATATAATATGCTATGCAAAGATCATAAAATGTACCCTTAGAACTAGCCCAATTCACAATTGAATTGCATTACCTCACCACAATGAAATATTATAGTATGGGTCACTAACTTCCATACAACTATACTTTAACAGTGTTTAGTTAAACAATAAAACAATATACAATCTAATTGAAACACCAGAAGTTATATATATTCTTAATGTAAACAATCAGTTTAAATGCCAATTAATCTAAGCTGAAATAAATCTTTAATTACTTACAATTAAGACCAATTCTAAAATATATATACATTTGCAAAGATAAATTACTTAGCACTAAGGATTAGTTTTAAAATACATAGGCTATGAAATACAAGGTTAAAATACAATTTATTCCTTTAAGTCTGCTGACTACAGCAACAATGGATGTTTGTTAAATATTACCTATATTTAGCAACCTCTTATACTTTACCAGGGGATCAATGAATATCTTCCTATTTCCAGAATTTTCACTGTACGTCCAATTCACTTCAGACTACAAAAGTAGAATTTTGCAATGTGGAGAAGTAAGGGTAGCCATTATGCCTTTTAGTAACTGTATCCAACGCAGCCAATTTAAGTTACGAGTTAGCAGACAGACAGCCAGCAGCAGCCAAAAATCTAGCAGCCAAAAGTTTAGCAGCCAAAATCTTTTTTTTTCTTTCTCTATTCTTGGGGTTAAATCATGTGATATAATCCCACACCTTTTTGTTCTGTACCATCATTGGTGAATTGGATAGGCCCTTCAGATCTGAAATCCCATAGGTCAACTTAAGAGACACCTCCCTTCATTTTTTTTTGGCAATGCATGGTTACTAGGGAAACGCATCTTTAACAGTCAAATCTTTTGGCTGTAATTCTCGCATCACAACATTGGGGGCAGCAGACAGAGGCAAACAGTTTCATTTTAATTGTTTCTATACAGTAAAAGCATTTCTTTAAAAATGTTAATTTAAAATGCCATACATTCTTTATATTAATAAGTTACATGTTCAAATACACATGGGTCACACAGTATCATTTTTCCTGATCATTTTAAAACCACATGTGAATGTATTTCATTTATAATGTACAAAAATGCGTTTAAACCATATTTCCTATGAAACAATTTAAGGATTATAATATCTTCATCCTGGATTCAATTTCCTTCTTCAGCCATCCGCTCAACATCACATACATGCTTTGAGATCAGCAAATATATGTGGTTTTCACACAATTATATCTACATTGGATTATTATCTCATACAGATTATTATTTCAGTTCTGTATTTTTCTTTTTGAGTGTATAAAACACATAGGATATTATTTAAAATACCAGTTATATGTGTACTTACTAGGTGCCTGAAATGAAAGAAATAATGTTGTTAAAAATGTTCATTTGAGTATTTCTTCACATTCATATTAAATCCAGTATTTTACACATTGTTCTGCAAGAAACAAAATTATACCAGCTGTATACAAAACATTGAATTTAAATAACTACACTGTAACTTGTGTTTTTGCCTGGCCAAACTTCCATTGTCTAGAATTTGTGGATTCAAACACAATAGGGGCCCCATATCTTTGCATATACTTAGGCCATGTCTGATAAATTTATCACTCATCTTTAGTATACACATCTGAGGGGTTTCAAAATGTTAATTTCACTTTGAAGTAACTGTCTGTTAGCTCATAATATGTTAGCTTATCAGGAAATAATGCAGAACTTCATCTATAACAGAGGTTGGTGGTCTAACATTTGATCATCAAGTAAATGTTAATTATTACTTTCCTGGGTTTTAAAACCAGTTTTCATTAACTGACCAAATGCTTAATTTCTTTGTTCTCACCTGGATGAATTGTAATCAGGAAAGGGAATCCTCACGCTTGATCCAAGATTTACAACACACAAATATATAGACGGTTTCAGAGTAGAAACTGGGGTCAGTGACAATCTGATAGGGATTTTAGCTTCACACCTCAGCAGGACATCTTTGGAAGCAATTCTTTTGTTCTCAGATGTGGAATACATAGAGTGTGATGAATGAGCATGCTCAAACTTACTATTTGAGAGATTTCATACTTATTTTATCTTATATTACATATATTACACTGACATTTATAGATGCCCTGACACAACAATAGCATAATGTTCCTTACATGTACTTTGTTCACTTTTTCACACCATTAAATGATCTTTTAAAACCTGTTTTCACACATTAAATCCCCTAATACAATGTGGCAGCCATTATGTCATCTCCAAAACATTACATTGTTAACTACATGGATGTGCCTGAACTAACATTGCCACATATCTGTTTAAAGGTTTTCCACATCACTATTTTCTTTCTTTTTTTTTTTACAATTAAAAACACATAACATGAATTTTACACTAGACTATTATTGTCTTAGCACATTTAAATCTCAAGAGAGAAAAAAAATATAGCTTCCTTATTATAATGGAATTTCACTTAGTTTATTTCTCGCACAAGATATCATAAATGCACAACTCCAACTAAACAAATAAAATATGCATGATATTTAATCTTAACTTTCATCATTGAAGGAGATATAACAAAACATTTGTCCTAAGTGTTACAAACTATTAGGAGATAGAGATAAATACAATGTAACTTTTAAATTCTTTTTATTTTACAGCTTTCTCAGCATGCAGCTTATCGTATGCTGACAGCTGTCAAGACTTAACACATTCCACTGTGCTGTTTCGATGGCACTTAGTTTACTTGAATCAAACAACTATCAAGGTGCAATCTAAGCGACCAAGTGCATTGCTGGCATTCAGCCTATATAGTACTGATAACCACCAAGGGTTATTATAAATGCATAGCCATATGATGATTTTAATGTGATCAACAACTATTTACAATAAATGTTCCTCTGTACTCCCTCTAGTAAGAGGCCCAACAGGTCTAATGCAAGTAAACTTCATTCAGTGAATTTGCACATATCACAGACATAAAGTTTATTTTATGTATACATAATTTTACTAATGTTTTCAGTTTCCTTTGTCAATCCATTTAGCAGAAACAGCAAACCAGAGCTACAGATACGTTGTTTTTTTGAATACTGAAGCTATGATTGGTTGAGAACCAATAGGTGATGCTGATTGGATCTTTTACATTTTTTAACCCGAGTATAGACCTTAAAGGGACAATAAAACCAGAAAAAAGTGACCTGCAATAGCCATATAAATATATTTTTGATCTTTTTGTAATTAGTATTGTGCTTCTTAGTTTTACCTTTTAGGAGAAGTCGTCTTCCAAAAATGTATTAAATTCTGAACCCACCACCGGCAATAACTTTCCATCCTCCAATCAATAGCGATAACCGAGGTTATCAACATGGTGGATTTTCGCCGCTATGCGCTTGCGCAATTTCAACTACTTGTCATACCATACATGACTGACAGAAAATAAATCTGACTTAGAGATAGGGAGCAGTGAAACCATATAGACTTTGTATAGCTAACAAGCCCTATTCAGTAAAAACAGGATAACCTATGTAATTGATTGTCCTGTTGAAAGCGCTTGCACAATTCCCATACTATTGTATGGGTAAATGCAGAGTCAGTGAACAAATATGCGCATGCGTGGGTGGACTAATAGATATGCGCATGCGCATTTTGACAGCATTCTAAGTTAATTTGCACTAATTGTAAATACTATTGGCACCGTTGTTGGATTGTGCACCTCCCATATTTGAGGCTTGGCTGATATGAAGCCATCAAAAAAATTAAAATTAATTTTTCCAACGTTCAGAAACTTCGTTGTAGAGAACAAATAAGTATGTGAGGATATTTAAACATGTACTATATGATATTGATGGTCAGTTGGTGCAAAAAATACAAAAGTTTTGGAATCCTTTAACTCTATCCCTGACGAAGTGCTGTAAAGGCATGAAAGATGTTGGATGTTTGATATGTGCTGCTAGTGGTTCTTCCGGCTGGGATATAGTTACTTTGCTGACTTTTTGTACAAGTCATTTTATTGCATATGAATAAAAGTTACTTTTTACTTTGATACTCAGTCCATTGGCGGCTGGATTTTTCACTTCAGTGATTTTTTTGTTTGCTATCTAATTGATTTGCGGTTTGACTAAAGGGCTGCAACTGCCTCCAGCTGACACTAACGCTCTCTGCACACCAGGCAGACTATCAACCTGGACCCCTTCTATGGATTCACCAAGTATACTATACCTAGGAACATATCACAGGACAAGGTAAACCTGCCTACAAAGGAAGACTTGGTGAGTGAGTGTTTCTATTTATTACTACATCTGGCTATTACTATGAGATACAAAGCTTGTCATACACTAAGGCAAGGCTATATAACCAAGGCTTTAATTGTATAAATAGCTCCAGTGACACATATTCTACACAGACTACAGTCATTATATATCTGCAGCTATTCTGTATAAGACATTGTCTATTATAATCTACCAGATGTATCAAGTGTAATCCTAGGCTTTTTCCTCACACTGACTTTAAGTCTTTTGTGATTCAGATAGAGCATGGAATTTTAAGCAACATTCTAATTTACTCCTATTATCAAATTTTATTTATTCTCTTGGTATCTTTATTTGAAATGCAAGATTGTAAGTTTAGATGCCGGCCCATTTTTGGTGAACAACCTGGGTTGTCCTTGCTGATTGGTGGATAAATTCATCCACCAATAAAAAAAATGCGGACCAGGGTCTGAACCAAAAAAAAAAAAGCTTAGATAGCTTATTTTTCAAATAAACATAGCAGGAGAACGGAAAAAAATGATACTAGGAGTAAATAAGAAAGTTGCTTAAAATTGCATGCTCTATCTGGATCACGAAAGAAACAATTTGGGTTCAGTGCACCTTTAAGAGTTAACACATCAGACCTTTATCTTTATATTGGTGTTATATTATTATATATAGCTGTATATATGGTTCCTACATATGCTGCAGCGCAGTACAGAGAGGGGATCACACAGTAATTACTGTCACATAATATAAAATAAATATCTGTGTATGAGAGTCTGGTCTCCTTATAATATATATATATATATATATATATATATATATATATATATATATATATATATATAGCTGTATATATGTTTCCTACATATGCTGCAGCGCAGTACAGAGAGGGGATCACACAGTAATTACTGTCACATAATATAAAATAAATATCTGTGTATGAGAGTCTGGTCTCCTTATATTATATATATATATATATATATATAGCTATATATATGGTACTTACATATGCTGCAGCACAATACAGAGAGGGGATCACACAGTAATTACTGTCCCATAATATAAAATAAATTTCTGTGTATGAGAGTCTGGTCTCCTTATATATTTTTATATATATATATATATATATATATATATATATATATATATATATATATATATATATACATATATATATATATATATATAGCTGTATATATGGTACCTACATATGCTGCAGCGCAGTACAGAGAGGGGATCACACAGTAATTACTTTCACATAATATAAAATAAATATCTGTGTATGAAAGTCTGGTCTCCTTATATATATATATATATATATATATATATATATGGTACCTATATATGCTGCAGTGCAGTACAGAGAGGGGATCACACAGTAATTACTGTCACATAATATAAAATAAATATCTGTGTATGAAAGTCTGGTCTCATATTATATATATAGCTGTATATATGGTACCTACATATGCTGTGGCACAGTACAGAGAGGGGGTCACACAGTAATTAATGTCACATAATATAAAAGAAATATCTGTGTATGTGAGTCTTGTCTCATATTATATATATATATAGCTGTATATATGGTAACTACATATGCTGCAGCGCAGTACAGGGAGAGGATCACACAGTAATTACTGTCACATAATATAAAATAAATATCTGTGTATGAAAGTCTGGTCTCATATTATATATATAGCTGTATATATGGTACCTACATATGCTGTGGCACAGTACAGAGAGGGGGTCAGTCTGGTCTCCTTATATATATATATATATATATATATATATATATATATACTGTAGCTGTATATATGGTTCCTACATATGCTGCAGCGCAGTACAGAGAGGGGATTACACAGTAATTACTGTCACATAATAAAAAATAATTATCTGTGTATGAAAGTCTGGTCTCGTTATATTATATACAGTATATAGCTGTATATATGGTACCTACATATGCTGCAGCGCAGTGCAGAGAGGGGATCACGCAGTAATTACTGTCACATAATATAAAAATCTGTCTATGAAAGTCTGGTCTCCTTATTTTATATATAGCTGTATATATGGTACCTACATAAGCTGCAGTGCAATACAGAGAGAGGATCACAAAGTAATTACTGTCACATAATATAAAATAAATATCTGTGTATGAAAGTCTGGTCTCCTTATATTATATATATATATAGCTGTATATATGGTACCTACATATACTGTAGTGCAGTACAGAGAGGGGATCACACAGTAATTACTGCCACATAATATAAAATAAATATCTGTGTATGAAAGTCTGGTCTCCTTATATTATATATTGCTGTATATATGGTACCTACATATGCTGCAGCGCAGTACAGAGAGGAGATCACACAGACCTAAATTACAAGTGTTGCGTTATGGCCATAAATCGTACATTTCCATACCGCAGCCATTACAAAAAAACATGAAAAACTTCAATATTGCAACAAAAATGTATATTTACGCACAAATCCATTCCGCTATCCAAGATCTGTAGTTATAGATATATCACAACCAAAAACCTTCAGTAATCACTTCAAAAATATAGTACAAAGTACACTTATACTCATATTAACACTGTACAATAAAAAATAAAAATATTGCACACAACAATTATAACCGATCAAAGATACGAGATCTCGGGTGTTAGAAAAAAAGGTTGACAAGGGGATTTTACATTGACTACATAGACATACATGAAGATACAGTCATTTAGTTAGATTTCCATACAAATATCATCACATACATACTAGGGATGGGCGAATGTGTTTATATTCAAATTCGAATGTTAAAACGAATGTTATTGTAGAAATTCAATTTACATTATCAAATGTTGACAAGAACGAATATTCTCAAAAATTCTATAATCGAATGCTATTTACAGTTTTCGAATGCCACTTTCGAATTTGAATGTTCATAATTAGATCGAATGTCCATATTAGAAATTTCGAATGTAACATTCTACTTAACAAATACTATTCAGAAGTTTTATAGTTCATGTGGTAGGTAATTTAGTAAATTAAAACATAATAGATAAAAATATATCAATTCAAATATTGCATAATTTGAATATTACATTTAAAGAAAGCATTAGAATGTCGGTATATACCAGGTTTAACAATTATTATTTATTATCATCTTAGCAGTTGCCAACCAATAAAATGTATATACGTAAAAAATAAAAAATTATATTTATTACTTAGTTCTTGATTAGTTATCCTTATATACACTTTGAATTATATTTATGTAGAATCTAGATTATGAATCAATTATACACGCTAATTACAATACCACAAATGGTTCTACATAATTCCAATTAAACCACCAGAAATTGTGTATTGTTAATGCAATAGCAAATTTATATGCCAATTAATCTGAGCTGAAATAACCTCTTATTTAGCCACAATAAAACAAGTTTTAAAATATATCACAATAGCTACAAATAACTTAATAAACACTAGAGAAATTTAACTACAATAGCCAATTTATGTACAGTTCTAAGAGAGTTCACAATAATAACACTGACTTATAAATCTGGAGTGCAAATTCTTTTCTAGCAAACAAAATTATCTAGCATCGATATGACTAGTTCCAAACTATGCAGGACTATGAATATAAATTTAAAATAACAAATATGCTCTTTTAAATCACCAGCTGCAATATAACTATAGCTTTAGAATACCTTTGTTAAAATCTATCAAATATAAAATATAGATCAACCGTATACATCACCAGATAACCAGTATGAGAATTCAGATTCCAGAGTTTCTTGTGGATCATATAAGAAGGTTTTAGTCCACTATTGCAAGGATACAGGCCTCAAAATATTATCTTTCTTCTGCTAAGAAAGTGTCCTAAAATTTGCAGAGAAGATACATGGCACAAACCTGTGTGTTTCTCTCTCAGTCAAAAAGTTATGCTTCTTTGAGTCTGTTCGTTTGTCTCTAGTGTGTGGGTATTTTATCAAAGACATAACCCTTCCTTCTGCTCTAATCATTCCTACAGTAATTAGATATGCCCACCGGATGCTTGTCCCTTCATTGGCTCTTAGTAATGCATGTATTTTAATAATAGCCAACCCTTTTTGGCTGCAATACCATTTTTGAACTAATGGTAGCAGCAGACAACCAGAAATGCAGTCTCACCATCAATACTGCTAACAGTAAATACAGATTCTTCAATATGTTCATTAAACACACCTATAATTTCCTGCATTCATAAATTATATGTTTAATATATATATATATATATATATATATATATATATATATATATATATATATATATATATATATATAATATGGGATTATTGTATACTATTTACCCTGAGTATTTTCATACTAAACATGAAATACTACTTGTAATATTTTAGAGGATGCCTTTAAAGTTACATTTATATGAGTGGAGTAGTAGTAAGAATCAATAAAATATATGTGTTTATCTGACCTATTTTTATACACTTATAATCTCCTAGTTTTAATAATTATATGTTCCTTACATGGCCCATTTAATACCATTTATTCTGAGTATTTTCATACTAAACATAATATACTACTTATAATATTTTAGAAGATGCATATTGTCATCTTTCACAGTTATTATAAAAATTGTATACTTGTTTATATCACTTTAATATTCAGTGTCTGGGCTTATGTTTATCTGAAAAATAAACAGATGTTATTTTGAAATATTTCAAACATTTATAAATATCAATGCAGTTATTTATTTTTAACTCATATCCAACACAGTATGTAATATGTGATGTATCTCTTAGATCATTATATATATTATTCAGATAAGTCTGCGGTACACATTAAATATTTGAAAACTATATAGATAATTTGTTTAAATTTGAAATACTCCAGATTCTTATGCTTTAAAAAAACACATGTGTTTCTGCTACTAAGATCTAACTGCCACTAAGTCTGGGGTCCTGTGTATTCAACTCAGCATAGGGTAATTAACTCTTGCATGCAAAGTTGCTTCCTCTCCTGAAAATCTGTTTTTGTGCATACACTTGGGCTTCAAAAGAGTTGAATATTGTAGACTGACTACCTCATTGCAGGGGTTTGTCAAATTCACTTATTGAAACCAAAATTTCCCTTTTGCTCTCTCTTAGATGTATTGATCAGCGAGGTGGGTCAGTGGCTATAACAAAGGTCTTTTGAAATAAGGTTACTCTGTCTGTGCAGTGAAATTTTGCATAGCCAGTAGTCTGAAATTAATTTCTGATTTCAGAATTTACTGTAACTTCTAGTATAGAAATTACACATACATAGATGAATTAATCTATGCACAGATTCCAATAATATCTCACCTTTTACATGACAAGAAGTACCATTACATATATATAAATTCACATTTTTCGAATTTGAATATAGCATAATTTGAATATTAAATTTATTTATTTTCCAAAAGTTTTTATTTGAGGTTATACCATATATAAACAGCGGTTAGGTTACAATGTAATCATTGACATAAGCAAATGTCTGTATATTAGCATCTGAATAGTACAGAATGTCACAAATACATAACTTATACATTATAAGTAAAATGAATAATATTTAAATAGTATTTGCGATGTGGGAGGGCAGAGGTTTAGGGGTTAATAACTTTAGTATAGTGGTGCCAATATCGGGGAGCGGCGGAATAGGGATTAATAAAAAAATAGTGGCGGTGATTTCGGGAGCGGCAGATTAGGGGTTAACATATTTATTGTAGTGTATGTGATGTGGGAGGGCCTTGGTTTAGGGGTTAATAGGTAGTTTATGGGTGTACTTTGTTCAGTTTAGTTATGAGTTTTATGCTACAGCTTTGTAACGTAAAACTCATAACTACTGACTTTAGATGGCGGTACAGATCTTGTCGTTCTAGGATGTAACGCTCACTTTTTAGCCTCACTGCAAAACTCGTAATACCGGTGCTTTGGGAATCCCATGAAAAAATTTAATTTTCACGTGTGCGGGACTGATGTTGGGGTACAGGCTAAAAGGTGTGCGTTACAGCTATACCAACAACACTTGTAATAGCTGTGGTGCTGTTTTAACGCTGAAAATACCATATTTTCAGCATTACAAGCCGCAACACAAAACTTGTAATCTAGTTGTATGTTAATTATAACCTTATTATTTTTTTTTCTTTCATGTTATTAAAAGAAAACATGTCCTATTTTTAAACAGTATGAAAAACTCAATATATTAAGTAAATAATCGTATACAATTTGTAGCTGAAGATATTACTCTTTCATCTGCCTTTAGCCCAACATATGTCAGCATTCACTAAAGCACTTTAATAAAACAATTTGATCATTTAGTTTGTGAATGTGTACAGTGCATAGAAATTGTAAGACAGGCACCTGCCAAAAATGGAAGTATCCAGCCACAATTGAGAAAACAAAAAGAAGCCTGTGACATTGACACGTTTCAGATTACATTTTGATAAATGATAGCCTTAAAAAGTATCTGGCAACTGCAGATTACATCTCATTTTCTCTCTTATACTTCAATGAGGAATCATTCAGTAGAATTCTATCTAACAAAAATACTTATGTCAACCACAAATTACTTTTGTACACTTCAAAATTTTCGAACAAAAGTAAAAATAAATATATGTATATACACTTGGGGCAAGATTACAAGTGAGGCGCAAATGGTTTTGCGCTAGTGTAATCATGTTTTTGCAATTTTCATTGCGCTGATATTACAAGTGGAGCGAAATCACAATTGCGCTAGCGCAATCGCCATTTACGCTTCAATCCTTACCGCAATCTCAGAGCTCTGGTTAACTGTTTTCCGAAACAAAAAAGTTTCAAAAACACTTCAAAATACATGACAAAGTACAGTTACACTCATATTATCACTGTGTAATAAAAATGACATAAAAATATTGCACAAAAAAGTAATAAGGGCTCAAAAGATATAAGATCTCGGGTCATAGAAAAAAAAAAGTCAGACAAAGGGCTTTAACATATAAATGTCTAAATATGTATGTATGTATATATATATAAAGTCCAGTGTAAGATAGTTTTTTACTGAGCCAAAAGGTATGGAACTGTTGTATAAAGTTCTCACTTGTGTAGTGGTAGAGATAAACAAACAAATCTACCCAATGATATCCACAGATAGCAGTATCCCAAAAGGATTTATAGAATGGCAGTCTCTCCCAAACAATCAAATAGCATCAAATATAACGATTCCTGTGACATACAGCTTAAAGCATTAAAGTGCACACACTCGGTATGAATTGCAAGTAAATGCGAGCAACCCGGTGCTCCAGCAACAACAGCCATGTATTCCTTACCGCTCCGTAGTGTGTCCGAGCCACGGGGTCACTTCCTCATACCTCTGAAAGCTTGCTCAGGTATCCGCTGTATGCACACGTCATGTGCTCAACTCACCGGTTGAAGTGGGAGTGAGAGAGGAGGGAGAGAAGGGAGCGTGTCCAGGCAGCCCCAACGCAGACAACAAACAGCCGTGATATGCGCCCAACCTGTTACTGCTTCTGAATGTGAATATGTGAGAAAGTCACCATGCTCCCATTCTGCCCCTGGATTTTCAGGCAATGTAGAACAAATGAAGAAAACGGACAATCCAGGGCAAGTTAAAAAACGATATTTTTTATTCACCAACGATAAAAAGGTTCCAGGAGGGTCCATATACAAGTTAGCAAGGCAACACAGGCAAACTGAAAGCTAACATGTTATACATAGCTATGATTACGGCTGAATAAAAGATATCGTTTTTAACTATATCGTTTTTAACTATAAAATATATATATACAAATATATATATATATATATACTGTATATATGTGTACATATATATATTAAAGGGACAGTCTACTTCAAAAAAATGTTTGCTTAAAAAGATAGATAATCCTTTTATTACCCTTTTCCCAGTTTTGAATCACTAACACTGTTATATTAATACACTTTTTACCTCTGTGATTACCTTGTATCTAAGCCTCATCAGACTGCCCTCTTATTTCAGTTCTTTTGACAGATTTACATTCTAGCCAATCAGTGCTGACTCCTAGGTAACTCCACGACGTGAGCTCAATGTTTATCAATATGGCATACATGAACTTACGCCCTCTATTCAGATAAGAAGCGGCCTTCAAGGGCTAAGAAATTAGCATATGAGCCTACCTATGTTTAGCTTTCAACTAAGAATACTAATAAAACAAAGCAAAATTGATGATAAAAGTAAATAGGAAAGTTGTTTAAAATGACATGCCCTATCTGAATCATAAAAGTTTATTTTTAACTAGACTGTCCATTTAAAGTATTTATATGTGTATATAGGTATTTACAGGCATAAACACACATATAACAACATTAATAAATATGTACACATATATAGACATATACATACATACACAGTCGTATGCAAAAGTTTAGGCATCCCTGACAATTTCCATGATTTTCATTTATAAATAATTGGGTGTTTGGATCAGCAATTTCATTTTGATCTATCAAATAACTGACACAGTAATATTTCAGTAGTGAAATGAGGTTTATTGAAATAACAAAAAATGTGCAATATGCATCAAAACAAAATTAGACAGGTGCATAAATTTGGGCATCATTGTCGTTTTGTTGATTTGAATACCTGTAACTACCTAGCACTGATTAATTGGAACACATATTGGTTTGGTGAGCCCATTAAGCCTTGAACTTCATAGACAGGTGCTTCCAATCATTAGAAAAGGTATTTAAGGTGGCCAAATGCAAGTTGTTGTTTACTTTGACTCTCCTCTGAAGAGTGGCAACATGGAGACCTCAAAACAACTCTCAAGTGACCTGAAAACAAAGATTGTTCAACATTATGGTTTAGGGGAAGGCTACAAAAAGCTATTGCAGAGATTTAAGCTGTCAGTGTCCACTGTCAGGAATATAATAAGGAAATGGAAGACCACAGGCACAGTTCTTGTTGAGAGTAAAAAGAAATGCCAAGATACAGCGCTACACTACCCTCAGATGAGGGTTGGGTTGCTAAAGATGGTGTCCACGACTAGGAATGTGTATACATAAAGGTTAAATTTATAATATTGTGTTACACAAAGAATATATATAAAACCATGTGAAAAAGTACTTAAAAGGTAAAAGATTAAAAACAAAAAATATATATATAGGATGTGATATTAAAATGTATTAAACAAACATTTTATTAACATAAACTGACAGTTAAAAATACAGTTAAAAATAGATTCAACAATCTAATGGATTGCCCCATACAATGTCCAAGAAGTTATGTCCTATGTAACATACAAGTGTTTAAGTCCCATACCAAAATGTCCAAAGCAAATGTTCAAGGTTAATATCCAAAAAAAATAAAAATAAAAATGATAATATGTCCAAAGTTGGTGTAAAAATCAAAAAGGTGAAAAAATGTAAAAAATATAAAAAATATATTAAATATTTTATGAAAAGATGAAAAAATGAATAAAAATATATAAAAAATATATGAGTTGTGATCAGCAACCCATATGGAAGGAATATAATATATATGATAGTGAATAATTCTCGTGAGGTGTACACCTAAAAAGTGTGTATAAAAATGTGTGTATATAAAAGGGTGTGGTAAAAAATGTGTCATAAAAAATGTGTCATAAAAAAGGATTCAAAATCCTGGTGAAATAAATAAAGTCCAAATTGCTCCAAAAAATGTGTATATAATTCCAAGTATTCCAAATGTGAGTGTAGAAAGTGCTGGGTTGATGTTCCTCTTCTTAAAAGGTTATCAAATGTAATGGGATATCCTCCTGTACCTAAAAAAAGTGTACAGAAAATAGACATAGTGCAATAAAATCACTTTAGAATGACAACAACAGTATTCTACTCACCAGATATATTCTGAGCTGCAATACCAGTGTATAGCCAACGCGTTTCGGTCCTCAGAGACCTTTCTCAAGACTGGTCTTGAGAAAGGTCTCTGAGGACCGAAACGCGTTGGCTATACACTGGTATTGCAGCTCAGAATATATCTGGTGAGTAGAATACTGTTGTTGTCATTCTAAAGTGATTTTATTGTACTATGTCTATTTTCTGTACACTTTTTTAGGTACAGGAAGATATCCCATTACATTTGATAACCTTTTAAGAAGAGGAACATCAACCCAGCACTTTCTACACTCACATTTGGAATACTTGGAATTATATACACATTTTTTTGGAGCAATTTGGACTTTATTTATTTCACCAGGATTTTGAATCCTTTTTTATGACACATTTTTTATGACACATTTTTTACCACACCCTTTTATATACACACATTTTTATACACACTTTTTAGGTGTACACCTCACGAGAATTATTCACTATCATATATATTATATTCCTTCCATATGGGTTGCTGATCACAACTCATATATTTTTTATATATTTTTATTCATTTTTTCATCTTTTCATAAAATATTTAATATATTTTTTATATTTTTTACATTTTTCACCTTTTTGATTTTTACACCAACTTTGGACATATTATCATTTTTATTTTTATTTTTTTTGGATATTAACCTTGAACATTTGCTTTGGACATTTTGGTATGGGACTTAAACACTTGTATGTTACATAGGACATAACTTCTTGGACATTGTATGGGGCAATCCATTAGATTGTTGAATCTATTTTTAATTGTATTTTTAACTGTCAGTTTATGTTAATAAAATGTTTGTTTAATACATTTTAATATCACATCCTATATATATATTTTTTGTTTTTAATCTTTTACCTTTTAAGTACTTTTTCACATGGTTTTATATATATTCTTTGTGTAACACAATATTATATATTAACCTTTATGTATACACATTCCTAGTCGTGGACACCATCTTTAGCAACCCAACCCTCATCTGAGGGTAGTGTAGCGCTGTATCTTGGCATTTCTTTTTACTCTTAACTTTTGGAGTCTGGTTGGGAGACTCCGCCTATATCAGATATAGCTTGTATGGTATTATTGTGGCGCTGATAGATATACATTCATTTGAACCACAGTTCTTGTTGAGGCTAGAAGTAAAATATCGTAGAGGCAAAGGCAAATGATGTAAAGAGGCAAGGCAATCGGTCAAAAACAACCCACAGACCACCTCCAAAGACCTACAACATTAACTTGCTGCAGATGGTGTCACTGTGCATCGTTCAACAATTCAGCGCACTTTGCACAAGGAGAAGCTGTATGAGAGAGTGATGTGGAAGAAACCTTTTCTGCACACACACCCCAAACAGAGTCGCTTGAGGTATGTAAACGCACATTTGGACAAGTCAGCTTCATTTTGGAAGAAGGTGCGGTGGACTGATGAAACAAAGTTTGAGTTATTTAGTCATAACAAGGGGTGTTATGCATGACAGAAAAATAACACAGTGTTCCAAGATAAACACTTGCTAGCCACAGTAACATTTGGTGGATGTTCCATCATGCTGTGGGGCTGTGTGGTCAGTGCCGGTACTGGGAATCTTGTTAAAGCTGAGGGTCGCATGGATTCCACTCAATATCAGCAGATACCTGAGAATAATGTTGAGGAATCAGTCACAAAGTTGAAGTTATGCCGGGCTGGATATTTCAACAAGACAACAACCCAAAACACTGCTCAAAATCTACTCTGGCATTTATGCAGAGGAAAAAGTACAATATTCTGGAATGGTCATCCCAGTCCCCAGACCTGAATATCATTGAAAACTGTGGGGTGATTTGAAGTGGGCTGTCCATGCTCTGCAACCATCAAACCTAACTGAACTGGAGATGTTTTGCAAGAAGGAATGGTCCAAAATACCTTCATCCAGAATCCAGACACTAATTACAGGCTATAGGAAGCGTCTAGAGGCTGTTATTTCTGCTAAAGGAGGCTCTACTAAATATTGACGCAATATTTCTGTTGGGGTGCCCAAATTTATGCACCAATCTAATTTCGTTTTGATGCACATTGCACATTTTCTGTTAATCCAATAAACCTAATTTAACTACTTAAATATTACTGTGTCCTTCAGTTATTTGATAGATCAAAATGAAATTGCTGATCCAAACACCCAATTATTTACAAATGGAAATCATGGAAATTGTCAGGGGTGCCTAAACTTTTGCATACGACTGTATATATTACATTGAATTAGAGCCCTTTGCCATTAAGTAGCTGAAAATATGGTAAAACATATTTATGCAATATTCATATTAAATAAAGATTTTAACTATGTATTTATGGGTGATTTTTTTGGACAATGTTTATTCTCCATTGACTTCTATGGGGGGATGAGAAAATGCAATGGAGTTTGCGCGATCTCGGTTGTTAGTTTTTTTTCCCACTGCAAAGTCTCTGATGCACTTCTTGTTGTATCAATTGAGATGTGAATATTTTGTACAAGCAAACATTTACATTATGGTGAGTCTGCAATAGGTTCTCATTTTATGTGTGAGCTTTCATGTATTGGTCATTTATTTTATGCAACTATAGATGTTAAAGAGATATGAAACCCAAAATGTTTCAGATAAAGCATACAATTTTAAACAAATCTCCAATGTATTTATTTGACTAATTATGCTTCATTCTCTTGATGTCCTTAATTGAAGGAGCAGCAGTACACTACTGAGAGCTAGCTGAACACATCGGTAAGTCAATCATAAGTGATAAATGTGTGTGAACACCAATCAGCAGCTAGCTCTCAGCTCTTGAGCCTTCCTTGGTATGCTTTTCAGCAAAGGATACCAGAAAAACAAAGCAAATTAGATAGTAGAAGTAAATTGTAAAGTTCTTTAAAATTCTATACTCTATCTAAAAATATTTGGGTTAATGTCCCTTTAATGACAGCAATACCCACTAACAAATATGTACAACATATAGATGAAGTGGTGCTCAATTAATTTTGGACACAATCTCATCCTTACCAGGGCCGGCTCACAATATTCTGCTGCCTGGGTCCTACAATTCATTGACTTGTTCCCCAGTAGTAACATTACTAATTACCATATCAACTTACTAGCCTGGCATCTGGTCTTACTAAGCCTGCCTACCTGCATGCAACCAATGCTTATGCAGGAAGTTAGGGATGTGCTTGTCCCAACCTATTGTTGCCCCTGACTGGTTCTGTGTCTTTCTGCATGATGAGGTATGCTGCTGGGAGCATGTGACTTCCCCCTCAGAGCCACAGGACAAGAGTGGTCTGTCACTGACAGTGACTGACTCAGTCACTAATGTGCTGCCCCTTTTCAAGCGCTGCCTGGGTTCATCAAACCCACCTAGTCCCATGGTTGAGCCAGCCTTGACCCTTACAATGAGGCTCCTTTGCAACACCAGGAGTATCTTTGAATCTAACTAAATGTCTGGACATGTCTGATATGTTAAAAGTATTTTTTTGGGTTTTTTTTTGCATCCATGGAATTGCAATAGAAACCAGAAGCTGCTTTGTATTTCTTGCACGGAAGGCTTGACTGCAACTTACTTAACTTCTTCACTTTCTTTAAAGTGGCAGAGCTAAAACATCCTGGGGCCGATTTATCAAAGTCTGGCAGACATGATGCGCTATAGCGTATCATGTCCGCCAGGCATTGCTGAATGCCGACAGCATACACTGTCTGCATTTAACACTGCACAAGCAGTTCTAGTGAACTGCTTGTGGGATGACGCTCCTTGCAAATTTGTGGGCCGCTAGCAGGGGGTGTCAATCAACCGGATCGTATAGTATCAGGCGGATTGATGTCCACAGACTCAGAGGCAGCGACCAGTTAAGGAGCAGTGGTCTTAAGACAGCTGCTTCATAACTGCTGTTTCCGGCGAGCCTGAAGACTCGCGCGGAAACGGGGGCATCAGGGGCTATTCAGCCCTTGATAAATCAGCCCCCCTAAATTAATTTATTTGGTCTAACTGAAAAACCTTGATTTCGCACAATTGGTGGCATTAGAACAGGGGGTGGAGCTTCATAAGGATTTACTAGTGTAATGTTAGTTACTGACAGTCTGCTGCCCACGTGCCACAATCACAGATGTACAGGTTGGGGCCATTATTAATATTATTATTATCATTTATTTGTATATTGCTGCAAAGTTCCATAGCCTTCTTTAATTGTATTTGCAATCTTAATACATTATCTGAAGAACAAGAAAAGTGTATAAAGAAACTATACTTAGTTTGAAAAAAACACAGACAAAAAAACTATACCATCAAGATAAACATAATTCAAAAATCTGCAAGTAATAATGTGCAAGAATTTCAACGATAAAAAAAAAAATCAGACAAGATACTGCATATTCGATGCTGCAAAGCCCAACATATATTTAGATGTAGCAAAGGCTATTAGCATAAAACAGTCTAAAAATCATGCTTAGTGGAATGTTTTTGTCTGGTGGATTAAATTATTCTTGTTGATTTCTTTCAAAGCAAAGTATTGGAAAATTTAACACAGTGAACAATTACGTAAAACTATGATATATCTGTGATTGTAAATGGATTGGAATGATGTCAAATTGAAACCTTCTAATTTCAGCGCACATTGATTCTGGTGGGTTAGAGACCCCTATGACAGAAGATAAATAACTTTTAACTTAACATTGAATTTCTGGTACAGCATAGTTTTTATTAAAAATAAATCAATAAAATAACTTTGCAATGTAATTTTATTATTTATTTTGACCATTTTTTTCCGTAGCTTAATTCTAAAATTAGTGGATTCTACAATGGCCCTATATAACTACAGGATCCAGAATATTGACCTTGCAACTTTATATAAAGTGATCGCTTGATCAATGAAAGAACTAATTTACATATATCAAATTGATAGCTCTTTTTTTGGAGGGGCGGAGCTAACTATCAGAGCGATCGGACGCACATCTCAAGTGCTCCGGCTCTTAATCTCGTTATTAGGGATAAAAACATAATCTAATCTATAATTTCAAAGCCTCATTGAAGATCCCCACAAGACTCTGTCACAAGCTATGCTGCTAATTTAAATCGGTGGCTTAACTACTGAATCTAACCCAATGTAATAATCTGTTTATAATTACTTAAAACTGGCAATTGGTAATCAAATCAACAGCAGTTAATACAGAAAAGAACCAGCAATGGAATATATATATATATATATATATATATATAACTGTTTGAATATATATATAAATGGTAGAAACTGATTATAAGTAAAGTTATGTCAGAGAGCAGAGTTCTTCCAAGTATATTCAACACTGGAGAGTAACAGGTTAATGCTTGCAAGCTGAAGTTAAATGTTAAGTATAGTCTCAGGGTGGAGTACAAGCAACACTGGAGAGTAACAGGTTAATGCTTGCAAGCTGCAGTAAAATGTTAAGTATAGTCTCAGGGTGGAGTACAAGCAAGTTAAGTGAGACACAGGCAGGCAAGCAGACACAGTTGAAGAAAGCAGCTTAATGCAGTTAGTGGATTAGCAGATAAATATGAAACACACTGAGAGAGACAAGTATACTCCAAACATGAGCTAAAGTACTTGCGTGACAAAACCCAGGTAGGAGGTATCCAAGTAGATGCGGTTGTTCCAGAGATGAAATAGCAAACAGAGCAGCAAAGCGTGCAGGTGAGAGCTGTGTGAGCAGTATGCAGCGTGTGATCCTCAGCGTGGAAATGAGCAGAAGGATATGCCAGTAAGGTAGATCCGGATCCTTATACCAAAAATAGTCCACAGCCAGCGGAGCAAGGTGTAGTTGAAAAGCACAATGTATAGAAGAGGGCTAAGGTTACAATTAGCCACAAAGGTTCCAGTGAAGGAATCAAAGGAATATCAATTGTAACAAAAATAAGGACTTGAGACAAAGTGACTGAGTAGCCAGAGAGGAACTCAGAGTACACAAAATAATCAAGCAATGTGTACAAGGGGAAGTGGAGTTATAAAGGCTAAAGGGGTGGAGCCCAGTTAAAGGGACATTACACCCGGTGGTGGTGATGATAGTCACTTGCTGACCAGCGACAGCCACAACACGACCAAAGTACACAAAACCTAGGTGGCTGCCTATTACTTGCACCCAAACCGCCAATTTAGGCTATCAGAAAAGCCCTGGACGCTATATCAGTTGTAGCCTAGAATACCCTAAGAAGGAAAATGGCGGCCGTGGAAGACTGGGAAAAAGCAACTCTGAACTTAATCGAGACCTCCTTTCGGCTCTTAGAATTGCAGCTGATCGGTGACTTAGCGGCGATAACATCTAACCGTATCCTAACCACTCAAGCCTTACAAAGTCCTGAGGCACATGGCAAGACAGAAGCTAGATCGGACACAGCACCTGATACCCACACTGCTAGAGCGCAAACATCACCTTTTACTACAGAGGGGTATCTGCAGACAAAAGAGGAGAGAAGGAGGACGGCGGATCAACAGACACCCTATCTGTCTCCTAATCCCGGGAACACTTGTCCATTAAACCTGAGCGGCGGCTCAGAGGCGCTAGCGGACCTTAACCTGGGGAGTGTCAGACAACAACAGTGTCCATGCACTCTAGATGATGCCCTATATGAGCTTCGGAACATTCATAGAAGAGAGATCCTTTGGCTGACCGCTCACTATGATTTCGAGACAGGCAAGTTATTGTTAGTAAGGCCAGCCTGGTGTAACCTGGGACTGACTCATGCAACCTGTAGAGGACTTGGAAAACTTTTGACATGGCCATATAAAGCTCAACATTTTAGCCTTATCAGCCCCCCTGAGGGAATGTCTGGGACCTTCTTTAAGCCTCAGAGATGTGGAGTAGGTTAAGACATGCATGCTCTAAAAGCTACATTGGACATATTATGGCTGTTGTTTCATGGCACTTTATATAGTTATAGGTTGAAACAGCCTTATATTATATTTAGGAAGGTATACCACTACTGTCTGATTGTTATGCACATTGACAAAAGTGGTTGTTTTGTGTGAATATATTATCATCTGCGTATTCCCATTTATTACAGTTATTATTATACAAATCTTACTTGCAGGTATTGATATGATTCTCATTTTGTTTGTAATGTTCAAACTGCAACATATTTCATCCCCAATGCCAACTACCTCTAAATATTCAGTGTTATGTAATATAGACCTCTAATTATTCTACTCCTGTAGGTAGCAACTAGTTGTACACGGTTCAGGAAAAGTTTTCTTATGTTAATACGTTGTATAATTACTGTTTCAGTGTTCTGTTTACAACAGTTATTTTGCATTTAATTGTTTGCATAAAGCAGCACAGTTATTGGGTGTAATAATGAGGGCTAGTTATGGCTGGATAGAAATGATATACTGTTTATTGTCTAGCTTTCTCATTCTAGCTGTATCACACAGAGACTTACTTGGTATATGTGAATGTACTAGATAAGATTATTTATAACAATCTAGGTAGTTTAGCTCTACTTTTATATGATTTTATGCCCACATGTTGAATGGGCATCTACACTGGGCATATTTATATAATAGAATACTACCCTACCCCTATCAGGGTATAGTATAAATGGTACTGATAAGATCTGCGAACATTTCAATTTATATTTTTGCTAGAACAGTCTGATAAGATATTAATGTCGGAAACATAGGTTTTCTGGAAAGTCCCTTGTTGAATATAGGTATTGTGGACTTGTAATCATCAGCAACTATGTTAACACTGAATCTATTGTAGGCCTATATCGTAGCGTTAATTACATCATTGAGATTATTTAAGCATTGCCAGGCTTCTAACTTTAGTGTAGTAGGTATTACTGTATCTGTGTTACATCACTATTCGCCATGTGGGCTGGTGTGCTGCCTGCGGCCGGGACAGCATATTTTAGCCCGTGGGCTTATTACAGCCAAAATTAGCTTTAAATACATGTGGTTAATGCCCCCTGCAATGGTAATATTAATGTTCTGATAGTTTAAGTTTCAGTGTTATAGTTTTCTTATTTAGCCTAATATGTAATTCATGGCTTTCCAATATCCTGTCTTTTTCTTAATTCGAAGTGCTCAGCAACACCCCTAGTGTGCTCTAATCTAATAATATAAAGTGTCTTCAGTTTAGCAGAATTGAGACTAACTAAATTATATTCTCTTCCCAGACCTGAAAATTGCCAGTCCATATAGATAATTTAGATTTAGGTAAAACAACAATGATGACCCTTGGCCGCTTATATTTGGCAAGTTTTTATCCATGTTACAGAGGGTAGGTATATGCGGTCTACCTTTATAGCCTCAACTATCTAGCTATATATTATAAAATAGTTGGTTATGATTCCCCCCCTAGGGCTCTCGCCTTAGTATATGTTTACTTAGTAAACCAAGGAACGTAGATTCCCTTGAATTTCCCTTATATCTAACACAAGACTGGTACAATGTAGCGGCTAGTAATATCTTTATTCAAGTGTTATATAATAATAGTCTTGATAATCCCCTTTCTTGTTGTATATTTTCTAATGATTTCACTAGTCTAAGGAGATTTATATTTGTATGGGTTTATATGTGGCCCTATAGGCTATACAGGGAGTGCAGAATTATTAGGCAAGTTGTATTTTTAAGGATTAATTTAATTATTGAACAACAACCATGTTCTCAATGAACCCAAACAACTCATTAATATCAAAGCTAAATAGTTTTGGAAGTAGTTTTTAGTTTGTTTTTAGTTATAGCTATTTTAGGGGGATATCTGTGTGTGCAGGTGACTATTACTGTGCATAATTATTAGGCAACTTAACAGAAAACAAATATATACCCATTTCAATTATTTATTTTTACCAGTGAAACCAATATAACATCTCAACATTCACAAATATACATTTCTGACATTCAAAAACAAAACAAAAACAAATCAGTGACCAATATAGCCACCTTTCTTTGCAAGGACACTCAAAAGCCTGCCATCCATGGATTCTGTCAGTGTTTTGATCTGTTCACCATCAACATTGCGTGCAGCAGCAACCACAGCCTCCCAGACACTGTTCAGAGAGGTGTACTGTTTTCCCTCCTTGTAAATCTCACATTTGATGATGGACCACAGGTTCTCAATGGGGTTCAGATCAGGTGAACAAGGAGGCCATGTCATTAGATTTTCTTCTTTTATACCCTTTCTTGCCAGCCACGCTGTGGAGTACTTGGACGCGTGTGATGGAGCATTGTCCTGCATGAAAATCATGTTTTTCTTGAAGGATGCAGACTTCTTCCTGTACCACTGCTTGAAGAAGGTGTCTTCCAGAAACTGGCAGTAGGACTGGGAGTTGAGCTTGACTCCATCCTCAACCCGAAAAGGCCCCACAAGCTCATCTTTGATGATACCAGCCCAAACCAGTACTCCACTTCCACCTTGCTGGCGTCTGAGTTGGACTGGAGCTCTCTGCCCTTTACCAATCCAGCCACGGGCCCATCCATCTGGCCCATCAAGACTCACTCTCATTTCATCAGTCCATAAAACCTTAGAAAAATCAGTCTTGAGATATTTCTTGGCCCAGTCTTGACGTTTCAGCTTGTGTGTCTTGTTCAGTGGTGGTCGTCTTTCAGCCTTTCTTACCTTGGCTATGTCTCTGAGTATTGCACACCTTGTGCTTTTGGGCACTCCAGTGATGTTGCAGCTCTGAAATATGGCCAAACTGGTTGACTATTTTGAATGAAACGCTTGATTGTTCGATGATCACGCTTTAGAAGCTTTGCAATTTAAGAGTGCTGCATCCCTCTGCAAGATATCTCTCTATTTTTGACTTTTCTGAGCCTGTCAAGTCCTTCTTTTGACCCATTTTGCCAAATGAAAGGAAGTTGCCTAATAATTATGCACACCTGATATAGGGTGTTGATGTCATTAGACCACACCCCTTCTCATTACAGAGATGCACATCACCTAATATGCTTAATTGGTAGTAGGCTTTCAAGCCTATGCAGCTTGGAGTAAGACAACATGCATAAAGAGGATGATGTGGTCAAAATACTCATTTGCCTAATAATTCTGCACTCCCTGTATATTTGAATTCTTTTCATAACTTTTGGCAATTACAGTCATAAGGGCTCTAAAAGGGCCCCTTATTTTTTTTTTTTTTTTTTTTTTTTTGGAAATCTGAGGTTAGTCCTATTTACTTTTATTAACCACATAGGTAGCACTCCCTTACTAGTGTTTAGTTCAGTTTTTAGTTTTGGTTTTCTATACAAATAGAAGTGCAAGACTTTGTTTATGTTTATAGTTTCGTGGAGCTGTATGCTATATGTACAGTACTGTATACCTTATTGTATATCCTCACGGGTTGAGGGTTTTGCTAAATGATTGCTATGTACTGTTGTATTCTTTACCTCAATAAAAAAAAAAATTGATAGCTCTTTTTAGATAACATAAACACGTTCAAGAGGTTTTTTAATGGATATGCCACTGGACTGCAAAACAAAGGAAATTCTGCTAACAAAATTATTTTAAAACATTTATTTTAGATGTAGTTATTTTGCAGAGCAGTATTTAAAGGTAAATTACATACTGTAAGATTTTAATGTAAAATAAATAATTATTCACACTTAAATACAGGAAGTGCACACGGCAAGCCTAGCTCTGCTACATATACTAAATAGAATTATCAGAAGTAATAAGATAAGATACTACAAAACAAAGGAAGAGCTGCTAACTCTAGTAAAAAGCCCCGATTGGCTCCAATAAATGACACAAGTGTTGAGGAGAGTTTAGCCATTGAAAAACAATTGCAGTAAACTGTGTGTTAAAATATTGATAATGTTTTAAGACATGACTGATACATTAATGTTTTTGTTTTTTAAAACAATTTCTTTGTTAGAATGTCCCTTTAATACACTACAGTAATGCCCCTTATTTTTTTTTCCCAGTGAAAACCTCTGAAAAAGCATAAGAAGTGAAATGCAGTTTATGAACAATCGTATAACGTTGCTTAACCTTTCTTCTTTGTATCTATGAAGCACCTAGTTAGAGTACTGTACTTCTAAGAGGTGAAACATTGAATAGTTTGTGAAGCTTATACTTACTAGTCAGCTTTGAGGTTATAATCCATATTCTATTGCTTTGTATGTACATTGCTTATGTCATACTGGTTTGATTTTTGTGTTATCAAAAGCAAGGGCAGCAGGAGACTGCTGATCTTGATATAAATATATCTTTGATATCTGAGGGCCTGCAATACATTCAGTTATTGCAGGATAAATAGGATTTATAAAAGCAGAATAATAGATTCCTAGCAGAGATATTTTGGTATGAATTGTAATGCAAACTCTCTAGTGGTTACTTGTCAAGTAAAGAAAAATCCAAAATTCTCATAGGACTGATGTTGCTAAGAAATACAATTGAGGATAAAAAAAATTATACTGTGAAGAACTTTTTTATTTTTGGGATTGCTCAACATCTGAGTTAATCATTTACAGTAACCTCATTGAACCAGTCTCCATTTTGTATTGTGTACAGCAAAACGTTACATGTAATGGTTCACTAATAAAAGCATTAAAGGGACAGTAAACCTTGTAATTACAAACCACTTCTGTTGTGCTGCTATAGATATACATATCAGCCAAGTCTGAAACAAATGAACATCTTTTTTACTGCATTTTGTTAACCCCTTAATTCAACTGGATGTATATAAACATCATGCAGTTCACAGCTCATCGTATTCCATAACATATACATACGTCCGAGCTGCAGGAAGTTCCAGCAGTATTAGCTGTAGAGTTGCAGCCGAGATCTGGGGTTTCTGAGCTCCAGCAGGAGGTGTGGGTGGGAAAGCAGGAGGCGGTGGGTGGTCCACTATGGAGGGGCAGGGAAGAGGAGGGTGTGGGATGGGCCCTACGCTGCAGAAAATAAATTAATGAAGAGAGAGAGAAGGGGAACTACACTACAGAAAAAATGATGGGTGGGGGCCCTAGCTAATGATAGCCAGAGAGGGGGACCACTACATTAAAGGGGAAAAAAAGTATTCATAGGTACTGGCAGACTACTGCCAGTATTAAAGATGGCTGCAATTAGTGGGAGGATTAGAGGGCTATTTGGGGGGATTAGGAAGGTGGGAGGATTTGCAGAGGACCACTACACTGCAGAAAAAATCAAATATATAAATAATAATAATAAAAATAATAATAATAATGAAAAATCAACAACTAAACTGCATACTGGTAGCTTGTCTGCCAGTACCTAAGATGGTGGTTACCAGTGGGGGGTGAGGGAGGGAAGAGAGCTGTTTGTGAGGGATCAGGGGGTGGGATGTGTCAGGTGTGAGGGTAATCGCTACACTACAGCTAAAATTAACCTTACAAGCTACCTGATTAACCCCTTCACCGCCAGGAATAATAGAAGTATAGTGCACAGCTGCAATTAGAAGCATTCTAATTACCAAAAAGCAATGGCAAAGCCATACATGTCGGCTGTTTCAGAACAAAGGGGATCCCAGAGAAGCATTTAGATTCATATGCACAAGTAGTATGTAATAATTTCAGTGAGAAACTCAAAGTTTGTTAAAAAGTTAACAATTTTTTATATATATATATATAATGGCATTTGGCAGTGAAATGATATCATGAAATATACCAAAATAGACCTAGATCAATACCTTGGGTTGTCTACTTAAAAAAATATACAGTTTTGACAGGTAAATAAAAAACAACTCGTTTTTATTTTTGTTTAAAAGGAGTGATAGCAAAAATGCTAAAACTTCTTCGGTATTTTGGACAAGATCATCTCTGAAATTTCTCTTAGCGAAAGGGTTAATAGCCAAACTCCACCGATCATTCACCTTATTTGGAGGAGCCAATCTGTGCTTTAGTCCAAAGACAAAAAGGCTGATCACAGTCATAAAGTTAGAAAATAGTGAACTGTTTTGCACTTTTTATGAGTTAAAGCCAAGTAGAGAAAGATATGTAGCAGTGTTAGCTTTGAGAAGTTAGGTGTATTTCAAACTAAAAATTATTTTTCTACACAAAGATGTAATTAATCAAAGTGCATTTAAAGTTTGACTTAAATGTCTCTTTAATTCTGAAATTATGGGCTTTTCAATTTCTGTTAGAAGTGGAAGTTCAGATTTAATACTACTAGTGGTTACACATTCTATAGCTGTAGCTGAAAAACCTCAGCAGAGAAGATTAGGTAAAGGAAACCTAGCTTACAACATGGCCGCACCCTTTTTTCATAAACACTAAAATTGGACATTATTTCTTCAATTTCTGAACAACTAATATAATTTAAACACATATATCTGTTAATTATTCTCATGGTAATCTTTGCTTTGAATATATAATTCTATCCAGGATTTATTTATGGTTTTATGTTCCATTAATGCAGAGAAGCTTTGCTTTTTTCATAATACTTCTGGCAAACAGTAGATCCAATCGTATTTTGCCCTATCCCCCATACCCCGATTCACTGGAGCACATTTACACTGCTCTGTCTTTAAAGGGACGTTAAAACTAAAGGCTAGATTACAAGTGAAGCGCTTAATTATTGCACGTCCACAAATGGCCAAATGTACCCATTTGTGTGCATGCAATAATTAACCAGCCATTACAATTGTCTAATTATTGCCACCACAAGCTCACAATTAGTGCTCCGAAAATTAACCTTAGATTAGATCTCTGGTAAATTTTCTAAAAGTGTCCCAAATGCCCTCAAAATAAAGAGCATTATGGATTTATATATTTTTTAAAAATTTAGCCTTTTTTTTTAAATAAAAAAGAACTGTACTAGGCAGTTTTGGGGCTTTAAAGTTGGCGGGTGTGGGGTGTTAGAAAAGAAACGTCTGTGAAAAAAGCTGCATTCTTAGTGAGAGGGGGGACAGTGTAGCTGCTGCTGATTTAATAGGGAAATCGATAGCTAGGCTAGTGTATTCAGTGTCCACTACAGTCCTGAAGGACTCATCTGATCTCTGCTGTAAGGACAGCACCCCAAAAAGCCCTTTTTAAGGCTAGAACATCAGTCTGCTTTTCTTTTTTTCCTGTGTAATCTAATTGCAGTTGCCTGCCTGCCAGCGTGTGTGTTAGGCTCACAGAGTATACTGTGCCCACTTGCCCAGTGCCACCACTCATATCTGTTGTAACAGTA
Source organism: Bombina bombina (assembly GCF_027579735.1). Lineage (NCBI taxonomy): Eukaryota > Metazoa > Chordata > Amphibia > Anura > Bombinatoridae > Bombina > Bombina bombina. The sequence goes on along the minus strand of NC_069504.1, from coordinate 69,197,880 downwards.
GTGTACATTTAAAAAAAACAACACTTTTTTGACTGTGAAATAATAGAAGTGTCACACCAGTGCAACTCATATCTGGTGTAACAGTAGTGTACATTAACCCCTTAATGACCACAGTACTTTTCCATTTTCTGTCCGTTTGGGACCAGGGCTATTTTTACATTTCTGCGGAGTTTGTGTTTAGCTGTAATTTTCCTCTAACTCGTTTACTGTACCCACACATATTATATACCGTTTTTCTCGCCATTAAATGGAATTTCTAAAGATACCATTATTTTCATCATATCCTATAATTTACTATAAAAAAATTATAAAATATGAGTAAAAAATGGAAAAAAACACACTTTTTCTAACTTTGACCCCCAAAATCTGTTACTCATTTACAACCACCAAAAACACCCATGCTAAATAGTTTATAAATTTTGTCCTGAGTTTAGAAATACCCAATGTTTACATGTTCTTTGCTTTTTTTGCAAGTTATAGGGGCATAAATACAAGTAGCACTTTGCTATTTCCAAACCATTTTCTTTTCAAAATTAGCGCTAGTTACATTGGGACACTGATATCTGTCAGGAATCCCTGAATAGCCATTGACATGTATATATTTTTTTAGAAGACATCCCAAAGTATTGATCTAGGCCCATTTTGGTATATTTCATGCCACCATTTCACCACCAAATGCGATCAAATAAAAAAAATTGTTCACTTTTTCACAATTTTTTTTACAAACTTTAGGTTTCTCACTGAAATTATTTACAAATAGCTTGTGCAATTATGGCATAAATGGTTGTACATTTTTCTCTGGGATCCCTTTTGTTCAGAAATAGCAGACATATGTGGCTTTGAAGTTGCTTTTTGATAATTAGAAGGCCGCTAAATGCAACTGCGCACCACACGTGTATTATGTCCAGCAATGAAGGGGTTAATTAGGGAGCATGTAGGGAGCTTTTTGGGGTAATTTTAGCTTTAGTGTAGTGTAGTAGACAATCCAAAGTATTGATCTAAGCCCATCTTGGTATATTTCATGCCACTATTTCACCGCCAAATGCGATCAATTAAAAAAAAAAAAGTTAAATTTTTCCAAATTTTAGGTTTCTCACTGAAATCATTTACAAACAATTTGTGCAATTATGGCACAAATGGTTGTAAAAGCTTCTCTGGGATCCCCTTTGTTCAGAAATAGCAGACATATATGGCTTTGGCATTGCTTTTTGGTAATGAGAAGGCCGCTAAATGCCGCTGCGCACCACACGTGTATTATGCTCAGCAGTGCAGGGGTTAATTAGGGAGCTTGTAGGGAGCTTGTAGGGTTAATTTTAGCTTTAGTGTAGTGTAGTAGACAACCCCAAGTATTGATCTAGGCCCATTTTGGTATATTTCATGCCACCATTTCACCGCCAAATGCGATCAAATAAAAAAAAAAAATCAACTTTTTTACAAACTTTAGGTCTCTCACTGAAATTATTTACAAACAGCTTGTGCAATTATGGCACAAATGGTTGTAAATGCTTCTTGGGATCCCCTTTGTTCAGAAATAGCAGACATATATGGCTTTGGCATTGCTTTTTGGTAGTTAGAAGGCCACTAAATGCAACTGCGCACAACACATGAATTATGCCCAGCAGTGAAGGGGTTAATTAGGTAGCTTGTAGGGAGCTTGCAGGGTTAATTTTAGCTTTAGTGTAGAGATCAGCTTCCCACCTGACACATCAGACCCCCTGATCCCTCCCCCACCCCACAATTGTCCCCGCCATCATAAGTACCGGCAGAAAGTCTGCCAGTACTAAAATAAAAGGAATCTTTTTTTTATATATATATATATTTTTAGCATATTTACATATGCTGTTGTGTAGGACCCCCCCTTAGCCCCCAACCTCCCTGATCCCCCCAAAACAGCTTCCTAACCCTCCCCCTCTGCCTTATTGGGGGCCATATTGGGTACTGGCAGCTGTCTGCCAGTACCCAGTTTGCAAATAAAATGTTTTTTTTTTAATTTTTATTTCATTTTTCTGTAGTGTAGCTTCCCCCCCCAAGACCAATCCCCCACCCGCTCCCAGATCACTTAGATTTCCAAGTACTAAATATTTTGCACCCCTTTCTCCCACTTATAAAAACATTTTTTTCTGTAGTGTAGCGGTTCCCACCCACTCCCTCCCCATGCACGCGCCCGCCCGCCTCCTCCCGTGCACGCGCGAGCGTCTGTCACTGTGAAGCGGGCGTAACCCTTACACTACCTGATCGATACAATATCATACCTGATGTTTTAAAGCACGTTATTCCAAACAATTTAGGAATATTAGGTGATTTATGCCCTTTATGGATTAAAACCAGACTCTGCATCAACTATGTGATTTTCCATGTGAGTTTTGCCATGGATCCCCCTCCAGCATGCCACAGTCCAGGTGTTAGTCCCCTTGAAACAACTTTTCCATCACTATTGTTGCCAGAAAGAGCCCGGTTTGCCCGTTCACGAATATTTGCGGAAGTTCGCGTTTGCCAACCCAAATTTTTATGTTTGCGACATCACTATGCCTTTACTTTGCGTTGTAAGGGAACTATGTATTACCAGTAAATATATATGTACATGCTTATATATATATATATATATATATATATATATATATTTATGTGTTAATATATTTATAAATTGCTGTCATCACTGCACTACTTACCCCGTTCGCTGCACAAAATTCTCATGCCGTGTGTAACAGCATGAGAACGAGGCTGCCATTTGAGCCTATGGAAGCACACTCTTGTGAGCACAAGGCTTTGCAGCAATGAGAACGTGAGCTCGCGTTCGCATTGGTGTGAACTTGTAATACCAGCGCACATTAGCGCACACTGGTATTACTAAGTGGAGTGTTAATATTGCCTTGAAGAAAGCGATTCTTAGCTCTCCACTTGAAATCTGACCTTAAATAAATGCTACATAGAATAATGCATTCAAAGAAAAGATTAGTCTGAGAATAATAGGTGGATGCATTTTTTAAAGTCTCATTAGTTGTTTAAATAGTGAAAAATAAGTGTAAAGTTTTAGGAGGAGATTTATCAATCAGCCAATGCTGATTGCTCCTCCCGATGTTTCAGGCTCGCCAGAAACATAAGTTAAGAAGCAAAAGTCGTAAGACCGCTGCTCCTTATCTCATCCACCGCCTGCTAGCGGTCAATCGAATGTGCAGGCAGCATTACACACGCATTTCAACAGAAATGCGTGTGTAATGATAAATGCCAACAGCGTATGCTGTCGGCATTTAGCGATGTCGAGCGGACATGATCCGCTACAGCGGATCATGTCCGCCCAACATTTAATAAATCTATAAAACACTGGGAGCTGCCATGTTGTAACTTAGGTTACCTTCTCTGCTGTGGTCAATTAGGGACAGTTATAAATAGGTCACTAGAGTGTGCAGCCAATAGCTGTGTGGAATATAACAGTGTTCTGCACTTTCACTTCTAATAGGAACTGAAATTCCCTGAATTTCAGGATGAAATTACAGGAAAAGGGGACAAAATAAATAATGAAAGTATATTGCAGAGTTTTATCATTTATATTACAACCACAACGTGTTTAATGTTCCTCTCTGTGGGAGAAAATGTGTTTAGAATACGGTCTGTATCTAATCCTCCATTATAGGCTGAAGGATTGAGCCAACTAGAAAAAAATAACTAAAATGACCATAAATGTTAAGGTTATAATAGTGAACGACTTTTATTTGTGAGATACAGACTGGAGGGTACCTGTTGCTAGATCAGCTAATAGCTGATAGACTTGTGCACTCGGTAGGTGCTCTATTAGTTTTGGACGAATATCATTGACAACCATTTGTTTGTTAACAAAATGTATTAAAACAAATGAAATGCCTAAAATAATAAAAAAAACTACATTCACTATTTAACCTCGGCACTGTTTAACCCCTAAACCGCCACAACCCCCTTTGGGGAATTTTTTGTCTTCTGTCTCCAAATCCTACTTTTAATATTTTAAGCACTTTTTTTAGCTTTGTTTTGCTTCTAGTCAATTTTTCCAAAAGTGTGCATGTGTTTGATCAGCCTGTTGTTTGCATAGAAAATTTTACCTAATTTCCTATAAATAACATACAATGTTTATATAGCCAGATATTACTGACACTGAGGTTGGCTCTTATAAAAAAAAATAACTATGGAGTATAGAATGCATAATATTTCCCCTTGCAATGTCCTTTTTGCTGGTGATACTCACCATGCACTAAGAAGTCTAATTTAATTGTCAAAGGAACATAAAAAAAGTCATAAAAAGTTCAGGAATTCAACAAAATAACACTTACAAAATAACACCTTTTTGCATGCACTACATAAATAGAATTCTTGCTGCTAGCATTTTAACAATAGTTGACAAAAGAAAAGAAAAATCAGTGTGAGTCTAAATGCATAAAAGAGTTATTATCTACATAGTATAGAACCTTTTTTTTTTTATCAAGGTGCTGTACCTTTACAGTTACCTGATTGGTGGGGCAATTTGTACAGGTTTGTCATTTGATTGTGTGAATATATATAGAATGCAATGAGATCAAAATGTGAAATTGGTGTGAATGTAAATAGAAATAATAAAATTATTTCATTATAAAAGGGTTATTGCTGAGTAAAAGAGAATTTAGTAAAACATGGAACAAAGTAAAATGTTAGAGTAAAACAATAGGTGCTGAATAGCATGTGTAAATCTGTAAGATTATTCAATGGTCATTATTTATATACACCTAGATTAGAAGTTGTGCACTAAACCCGCTGAGTAAATAATGCTAAAAATTTAGCGGTACCGCACTTTCCATAGCGCTGCCATTACAAGTTTCAAAAAACCTTCTTGTGTTGTGTGATATGGTGCGATAAGCTCAATACAGCACAAAAGCCAAGTCCTGACTTGACTAAACCTATGAACCCCTAATCTGCTGCCCCCCTTGCATCACAAATACTAAACTAAACCTATTAACCTTTAAATAACCATAAATAAACCTAACATTACTATTAAAAATATATATACAAAAAATAAAAAAAATAATTACAAAATTAAAAAATCCTAACACTACGAAAAAAAACATTATAAAAAATAACAGTTTAAAATTACAAAAAAAATCTAAGATTTAAAAAATAATAAACAAAATTATCCAAAATAATAAATTAAATTAAACCTAATCTAATACCCATATAAAATCAAAAATGCCACCCCAAAATAAAAACACCCCCTAATCTAACACTAAACTACCAATTACCCATAAAAGGGCCTTTTGTAGGGCATTGCCCTGAAGCCATCATAACTTTTACTTTCAAAAAATATAAAATTAACCCCTACATTATAACCCCCCATCCACCCAATCCCCCAAAATAAAAAAAGACCTAACTCTAAAAAAAACTAAGCTACCCATTGCCCCTAAAGGGGCATTTGTATGGGCACTGCCCTTAAAATGGCAATCAGCTTTTTAGTGCTCTATAAAAAAATAAAAAAAAACCCTAATCTAAAACAAACCCCCCCCCCCCAAAAAAAAAAACCCTAACCCTAACCCCGACATAGGTACCTTACCATTTTTGAAGTCCCGCAGTGAAGTACTTCTTCCAGGCGGATCCATTGTCATCCAGTGCAGGGCCATCTTCTTTCTTTATCCCGGTGGCGCGGAGCGAAGGCAATGCAGAGCGGAGCTGGAACGGCGGCTGCACAGACATCCAGCGTGGAGGGTCCTCTTCATGTGATCATCCCCCGCACACTAAAGATTGAATGCAAGGTACCCGTTTTATATTGAAGTACCTTGCATTCCTATTGGCTGAAATTTTCAAATCAGTCAATAGGATGAGAACTACTGAAATCTTATTGGCTGTTCAAATCAGAAATGGTGAGTACCTATGTCGGGGTTAGTGTTAGTTTTTTTGGGGGGTGTTTTTTTTAGATTAGGGTGTTTTTTTATTTTTTATGGGCACTAAAGAGCTTATTGCCCTTTTAAGGCCAATGCCCATACAAATGCCCCATTTAGGGGCAATGGGTATCTTAGTTTTTTTTAGAATTAGGTCTTTTTTATTTTAGGGGGTTCAGTGAGTGGAGGGTTGTACTGTTAAAGTAAAAGTGCTGATCGCTTCAGGGCGATGCCCTACTTAAGGCCCTTTTAAGGGCTATTGGTAGTTTAGTGTTAGATAAGGGGGTGTTTTTATTTTGGGGAGACTTTTTTGTTTTTATAGGGGAATAGATTATGTTTCATTTTTATATTTTGGATAATTTTAGATTATTTTTTGTAATCTCTGATTTTTTTTTAATTTTTAGTAATTTAAGTTATTTTTTGTAATGTTATTTTTTTTTTCTCGTGTTGTTAGGATTTTTTAATTTTGTAATGTAGGTTTTTTATTTTTTTAATATTTTTCTTTTTTTAAAATAGTAATGTTAGGTTTATTTATAGTTTAAGCTTTATTTTTATTTTTTCACAGGTAAGTTTTTATTTATTTTAAAGTAGTTATATTATTATTATTCTTTATTTATAAAGCTCCAACAGATTCTGCAGCAAGGTCCATGGGTACGAAGATATTACAACGGTGAAACAATACAATATAAGACAAAAGTTTACAGACAAATACAGGGGGAATTGAGGACCTTATTCCTGTGGGAACTTACAATCTAGATGGGTAGGGGGATGGGAAACAGGAGTTGGGGACTGCAATGGTGAGAATGAAGTAAGTGAGGAGTTAGATGAGGGCAACTGTTGGTAAAGTGAAATGTATTTGTTAATGAGTTGGGTGATAAGCTTTCCTGAACAAAAAGGTCTTTATCAAGCGTTTAAAGGAGGACAGGTTAGGGGAAAGTCTGACAGTTCGAGGAAGTGTGTTCCAGAGGGTTGGTGCCGCACAAGAGAAGTCCCGTAGTCTAGCATGGGAGGAGGTGATAGTAGAGGAGGCAAGGAGCAGGTCATTGTTGGATCTTAGGGGGTGGGCTGGAGTATATTTGTTGATAAGGGAGGGCAGGTAGGGTGGGGCAGCATTGGTGAGGGCTTTGTAGGCCAGGGTGAGAATTTTGAATTGAATTCTGCTGTGAATAGGGAGCTAGTGAAGGGACTCACATAGAGATGCAGAATATACAGAGCATTGGAAGAAGTTAATTAGCCTGGCAGAAGCATTTAGGATGGAGTTAAGGGGATGAGGTGGGATAGAGGGAGGACAGTTAGTAGGTAATTATAGTAGTCAAGTCAGGAAATTACCAGGGAGTGGATTAGCTGTTTAGTAGTTTCAGTGCTCAGAAATTGATGAATTTTGGAGATATTGCATAAGTAGTTACGTCGGGATGAAAAGAGCAATTGAATGTGGGGAATGAAGGACATATTTGAGTCAAGTGTGACTCCAAGGCAGCGGACTTGAGGTGATGGGGAGAACTTGGGGTGAAACTGGAGTAGAATTAGAGGGGGGATTAAAAGTAATTTGGTTTTGGACTTTATTTTTATTATTAGTTATTAATATTTTTAGGTGGTGAGAGGCCATCCAGGAGGAAATGCCAGATAAGCAGACAGAAGGAGAGAGTGCAGGGGTGGATAGGTAGATCTGGGTATCATCAGAACCAGTAGAAAGGGATAGGTTGAATATGTGAGTAAGAGCTGTAGTGAGGGTGGAATACAGAGAAGGTATTAAATGTGAAGGAATAGGGTCAAGTAGGCAGGTAGTGAGGTGTGAGGAAGACAATAAGCAACCCACTTCAATCTAAGTGGTTGGTGAAGGGTGCAGAGAGTGGCAGAGGGTTGACTTGGAGGGAAGTTGGAAGATTGCAGGCTTGTGTTGGGATGACGCTTCGGATGGTAAGTGTTTTATTGAAAAAGTAGCCAGTCAGGTCTTGAGCATTAAATGCAGATGAAGGGGGTGGTGCAGGTGGGTAGAGGAGATTTGAAAATGGAGAAGAGTCGTTTAGTGTTTGACGAGTGAGTAGATGCAAGAGAAGAGAAGTAGGTTTGCTTTGCTAAGTGAAGGGCAAAGGTGTAAGAATAAAGAATGAACTTATAGTGGATAAAATCAGGTTCAGTGAGGGATTTTCTCCAGGCAAGCAGCATGGGAGCATTTTTGTAGGTGGCGTGTTTGTTGAGACTGCCAGGGCTGGAGCTGATGATGTTGAGCTTTGAGTATTTGGGGAGGAGCAAGAGTGTCAAGTGCAGAGGAGAGAGTATTTTTTATAGTGGGTTGTAGCAAGGTATAGTGTAAGTTTAATTTAGACTTAGGTTTAGGGCTTAATAATGTAATTTAGTTTGTCGCAATGTGGGTGTTTGGCAGTTTAGGGGTTAATAGGTTTCATTGAGTATTTGCGATGCGGGGGGTGGCAGATTAGGGGTTAATAGTTTTATTCAGTTGTTAGCGATGTGGGGGTTGGCGGTTTAGGGGTCAGAGGTTTATTTAGTGTTGGTGATGTGGGGGCAACGGATTAGGGGTTAATAGGTAGTTTATGGGTGTAATTTTACTTTGTAACATTTTTGTTCTGAGTTCTGTGGAACAATTTTGTTTCACAAAATCCATAACTACTGGTCTTTGATAGTGGAATGGATCGTTACGGTATAAGCTGTAACACTAGTGGAATAGCCTGACCATACAAAATGTAATATGGGTGAGCTGAATATTCCACAATCAAAAGCCATTTTTTGAGTGCAGAATGGATCGTTGCATTATAGGCTAAAACACTAGCGGTATAGCCGTACTGCCACAAATTGTAATACGGATGAGCTGAATATTCCGCTCGCAAAGGCCAATTTTTAAGCAGTATAGCCATACCGCACAATTTGTAATCTACCTAATATTTTCCAATAACCTGGGACAAGATCCTTTGAGACTAACTATTAGCTTTGACAGTCGGTGGTGACTCTGTGAATATACTAAAGCCACCACATTCTGGTCACACCCCTAAACCAATCAGCCACACCACTAAATTTCTTTGCCGCACCCTTGAACTGCAATGCCCTCACATGCCCAGCTCTTTTAATTGAAAGCCACGACTCTGTCTCCTCCCACACAACCCTTCCTACTGAACACCCATAACTTAACTCACAATTTGTTTTGTTATATTTTGTTACAAAGATGAAGTTCAGATTTATTATTACCACTCTCAGATAAAAGATACATCACACAGTCCATTTATTAACACGCTAACATTTACAAGTAACAACCCTGTCCGACCTCCCATAAGGAGTTGCTACACTTTACAGAAAGTGAGAGATCACTATGTTCATGCACGTTAAATATGATCTACTGAATAAATTCCACTAGTTGTTTGTGTAGTAACTCCATTGTAGCTACTTGCATATGATCTACCCCTCCCCCACCCTCATTTCTTGTAGCAAAGCTAAATTAATTCTTATTTATTCTAGTAAATGTTTAATGTCAACTCCTTGATTTTTGTATAATATGCCAAATGACAAATTGATAAGTATTTAATTATCAAAAAGTAGCTGTTCATTCTGTTTTTTTTTCTTTTTGTCTTACTTTGATCTAATTAACGGCAATTTGCTGATACTTAACTTATAACAACACTGTATGTTAACACCTTTTCTGATGAAACGGCCAGGAGCTTGTGGCCGAGAAACGCGTAAAAGCTCACCACAAATAAAGTGTTTTTACTTTTTTATACTAAGCCTTGTATTATTTGGCTTTTTTATCGTTGCTTGCCAAGCTTTTTTCATTACCAGCAGAGTTTTTTATCGAGTATAGCTCTGCCGAGGACTGTTTTCTCATTACCAGCTTGCAGCGTTGATTACACACAGAGAGCAGCTGCACGCTGTCTCTTCCCACAGCACAGCTACAGAGGATTTGGACTCGATCTATTGAGGAGAGCCCACAGCCGTCCACTCAGGATTTCGGATGTCATCCGGCACAGCGTACTGACTGCTGCAAAAACGTCAGCCTGCCTATTCGCACCACTTTCAATAAGGGTGCCAATACTCTTGTGAGTATATCTCTATTTGTCTTCACTTTCACTGTGATTTTCGCATACGAAACCTACTTGCACAATGAGGCGCTGTCTTTTTTTGCATCATTTCTAGATATTGGGTCCTGATCAGACACCGCCAAGACCAGCTGCCGATTGCACTTTGAACATTTTCTTTTGAACACTTCCACTGAGATGATAAAGATTCCTAGCATTTTATTTCAGAAACACTGACGATTCCAGCTACCAACTTTTATCACCACTTTTGGGACTCATATCACGATAAGCTTTTTTCTTCATATATTTTTTAGAGTTTATATCATATATGTTATATTTTGTATGATTTTAGCCGCTTGATTATTGTTGCTGATCCAGTAACCGTATTTTGGGCCGCCTTGTACAAAGGTTCATATATATATTTCTAACAATCCAATATTGGATTTATATTTAGGGTTATTTCACACACATTACAAAATTTACACTTTTCACATTGGTTACTTCACCCAGTGGCACACCTCAACTATTATTATTGTTTTCTTGGTAACTGCACTATTCAACACCGTATGAAGATTAATTAATCATTTCGAGTTCATTATCTGCCATTTTTGGAATTTGATTTTTATTTTTTGCCCCAGGCGCACACTATTACCATTTTTTATATTTGGTATTTTAACTGTATGTTTACTTCTTGTTTCTGTGCGAGTTTCCCAAGGATTTATTAATTACTCTTTTCATTAAATGTGTAGAATAGTTTGAAAGCACTGCAATTTATTTAGACTATTGTTCTATTTTTTTTAAAATTATATATTAAATGTAAACATCACTCCTTAAACCAGACATAACAAAGAAGTTACATTGCTCTTAGCACAAGTTATATTATGAGACTAAATTTCATGAGTCATTTTGCAATGAAATATGAGATTATTTCTCAACTTCTTATAGAGTTTTTTTTTTTAAAAAAACATGGGTTTGTTTCCTTCTTTACAGACTCCATTCCAATACATTAGAAGCAAGTCCTCTTTATTAGCTGTACAGAATATTAATGAATAGAATAATTAATATTTCCAGTGTTCTGGGTTCCATTCCCATTGAGGACATATCACAAGAGTTACTGTACTTGGTTTCCATTTAACAATTTATTAGCTCATATATCTTTAATAATTTGCCTGCAACACATTGAACCCACATACTTAAGTAATTTGTTGGTTTAATTTTTTTTTTTTTAATGAAAAATTAAACTATAGTCAGAGATAAGATTCTCACCCAGGGCCCAGTTTAGTCAGTTTTGAAAATGTAATTTTAGCTTGAGAACTATTTACCTTGCTAAGCAGGGTTCTGTTCTACAAAATTATTTTTTTTAAATTATTAAAAAAATGTCATCTTGTTTCTCTCCATGGTCCTCATGACCTGAAGCTCTCAACTTATGCAAAATTAAATATGAGGTCTCATCAGTATGAAAAGGTCCCTCAAACAAATTTTTAACAGTCAATTTTAGCTTGAGAGCTGTTTATCTGCCTATGCAGAGTTCTGGAGGTGAAGGAGAGGCACATAAAACATTGCAATCCAAGTTGTGTAAGCGTGACAATTCTGTAATGTAAAGAGATATGAAACCCCCAAAAAAAATATTTCATGATTTACACTTTTAAACAACTTTAAAATTGTCTTTGGTTATCTAATTTGGTTTGTTCTTTTAGTATCCTTTGTTGAAAACTATAATTAGGTAGTCTCAAGACCTAGGAGCTAGCTGCTGATTGGTGGGTGCACATAAATGCCTCTTATCATTGGCTTACCAATGTGTTCAGCTTAGTCTCAGTAGTGCATTGTTGCCACTTCAATAAAGGATAACAAGAAAATAAAGCAAAAATTGATAGTAGAATTAAATTGGAGAAATCACGAAAGATACATTTTAAGGTTACCAGGGGTTACATAAACTTTCTTGTTTATGTGTAGTGTATATATATTTATACACACTTGAGGCTTTCCCAGTCAAAAAACAAGTTTACAAGTGACGTGCTAATGTTTGCACGTGTATTACAAGTATAAAGTAAACACGCTCGCTTGAGAGCAATCAAATTTAATGCGCGTTGGGTTATCACGACTGATTGGTGGTGCACTACTGATCCAGAGCTGGACATGGTCACTGAGCCAATCAAGGATGGCAGGTGTGTGCAGCCACCAATCACAGGTCACATTCATCTAAGTATTTGCAGTGCATTGTTGGTATGGCGCTTACTTTAACAATATATTTAACTCCTTGGTGGGCAAGTTTTAAGCCAGTAATAAAATTCTATAATTTTTTTGATTGCCCTTTTATATCTCATAACTGCTTCCAGATTTTTTATTCAAATTTTACAACCTTTTGTTTCAAAACAAAACAGGTTAAGATTATGAACACTCTGTTCTTTATCAGGCTATGCCTTAAAGGGACGTGAAATCCAACATTTTTCTTTCATGATTTAGGTAGAACGTACAATTTTTTTTTTTCATATTCTTTTTTATTAACCAACAGAGGGTGACATTATGCAGTAATACAAATTTGGTTCATGGCAATATTTAAAAAAAAAAAAAAAAACACTTGTCCTCATCTTGAGGTTCAAATAATTTTAACAGAAGAAAACAAAAGCAAGCTATGTGAAATAATATTTGACCCATAGTTTCTCCCACCTGTAAAAAAGCAAGTGTTATCTTCTTTCAGGTCTAAAACTTAAAACAAAACCTTATTCCCTTAAGTCGCCCTGTGTTGGGATTTTCTATTTTTTGATCAGGAAAAAAAAGAAAAGAAAAAGGAGAAAAAATAAGATAATCAACCAGAATCCTAAAAAAGAAAAGGAGAAGAGAGAGAAAAAAAAAAAAAAAAAAAAGAGAAAGAAAATATATAATCCCCTTCCCTGCTTCTCCCTCTACCAAATACCTAACAGGATCATTTCTGAATTTTGAAAAGGAAAGATCCTATAATCTCTATCATTTTCGGGTAGTGATTTAATATATATTGCCCATTTATTAAAAAATTTCCTGATGTCCTCTTCATTGTTAATGTTTGTGTCTTTTTGTTCTAATAGGCATTGTTTCTTAAGGCAATTTTGAATTTCCTGCACACTTGGTACCGAGCGCATTTTCCATTTTTTGCATATCAAATATCTGGTGGCTAATATAGAGATGGATATCAATTTATCATTAGGGTGGTGTTTAATTACATTATCAATGCATAATATGATCTGAAATAAAGTAAAAGATATAGGTGGAATTTTCAATACCTTATTCAGCCAATATTCAAGTTTGCGCCAAGTATTTCTCACCTTTGGACAAGACCAGAATATATGCACTATATTAGCTGCTGGGAGAGAACATTTCGGGCATTTGTTAAAACCCAGGTTGTGCACCTTAAAACCCATCTCCGGAGTGAAATATGCTCTGTGGAGCAGTTTAATATGTGCTTCGCGCCATGTGGCAGATAAAGTTATTTTAGCCACTTTTCCTATAGAGTATTGCAAGATTTTTGAGTCAACCCTATTCTGTGGTAGAGATAGAGTCCATGTTTCAGCAATCCTTAACAGGTTACAGTTGCCCCTACTGCCAACCAATAACTGATAGGCCACAGAGATAGACATATAATCAGCCTTCATAAGCGTAAGCCAGTTTTCTACCTTGCCTAATTTCCAACCCCAGCCCGCTTCTCTGACTGTTTCAGCCAGGAAATGCCTTACCTGTAAATAGGCAAAGAAATCTTTGTTAGGCAAAGTAAATTCTCTTTTCAGTGCTTCAAATGTTTTAATAATTTTCCTATCAGCATCTATCAGCAAGACCATTCTATTTAGCCCTTTCACATGCCATCTATTGAAAACCTCAGAATGTAATCCAGGTTGGAATTTTGGGTTCCCTATCAGGGGAAGGTAGTACGAAGCCTTGAAATTAATTGAAATAATTTTTGCAATTTTCCACCATGCCCTGATGGGGTTATAAATAACTTTTAGTTTTTTAATTTCTGGGGGCAGCTCCTTAGGGGGGGAGTGTATAAGTGATAAAGGATGGTATGGATCACATATATTGGCTTCCAACTGGTTGTTTAGGATGTAATGTTTAGACAGAATCCAACTAGCCACTATCCGCGCTAAAAAGCTAAGATTGTATGCTCTAATGTCTGGGAGTGCTAAGCCCCCATAGTCACGTGAGAGGGAGAGTTTATTAAGAGGTATTCGTGCTCTTTTCCCTTGCCAGAGAAATTGTCTGATTAGGCCATTAATCATACGTATATCTTTTTCAAAAAGAATTACTGGGACATTCTGTAGTATATATAGCAGTTTCGGGAGGAGAATCATTTTAACCAAGGCTATCCTTCCTGAAATTGAGTGGCAGACTTTGCCAAGTTCTAAGTTTTTCCTTAAATTGCCTAATAATTGGGGGAATGTTAAGCTCATATACCAAATCTGAGTTCGCAGGAATAATTATTCCTAGGTATTTAAATGATTCTGTTACTCTTTTAAATGGATTCTCCAGACATGAATCCTTATTCCTGCGGATCCAGAGAATTTCTGATTTAAATGCATTTATTTTATACCCTGAGAAGGTGCCGAATTGATCAATTATCTGCATCAGTTTTGGAATATTAACCTTGGTATTTGATAGATACAACAAGACATCATCTGCATATAAACCTATTTTCATCTCATGATTTAGGATCTTTATTCCCTCTAAACTTTGCCTTATCATAATAGCCAAGGGCTCAATAGCAATGTTAAACAGAAGCGGGGAGAGAGGGCAGCCCTGGCACGTTCCTCTTTCAAGGGTTATTGATGAGGATATCATACCGTTAGTTATCAAGCTTGTAGCTGAGGTTTAATAAAGACTCTCTACGAATTGGGGGAATTTGCCCTTGATTCCAAATTTCAACAAAGATGTGTTAAGATGTTTAAATGTAACAGAGTCAAACGCTTTTTCTGCGTCAATGAATAAAATAGCCATATCTAATGCCCCAGGGTCTTCCTCTCTCCCCACCAAGATCTTTTCGTAATATTCCAAAGTAACCAATACCTCCCTAATTTTGGCCGAGGAGTTTCGTCCATTCATAAAGCCAGCTTGATCCGGATGAACCACTTTGGGCAAAATTAACTGTAGTCTAGATGCTAAAATAGACATTAAAATCTTGTAATCTGAATTAAGTAAGGCTATTGGTCTATATGATTCTTTAAGCCTAGGGTCTTTTCCTGCTTTAGGGATTAAGGTTGTGTGGGAGAAGGAAAATGAAGCTGAGACTGGTTTGCCTTTGATATAGTATTCGTTATATAGATTTGTTAAATATGGGGCACTTTCTTCCGCTAATATTTTATAAAATTCGCCAGGTAGTCCATCCGGACCAGCCGCCTTATTAATCGGTAGTTTAGAGATTGCCACCTTTACTTCTTGAACCGATATAGGAGCATTAAGGCTGACGATACAGTCATCAGTTAATGAAGGGCTAACAATCTTATTCCAAAACTCCGCAGATTTATCTTGGTCATAACCCTTATCAGAATATACATTTTGATAGTATTTCACTAATATAGTTGCAATCTTATCAGGATCTAAAATTCGCTTTCCCTTATCTAAGAGTTCTTCAATATAAGGGTGTTTTTTTTCATTATTAACTAACTATTCCCAAATCTGTAAAATTTAGCCTGAGTTTTTAGTTCTTTCTGCACTTGTTGGGTTAAGATAAATGTGTCCCTAGTTTCTTTATATCGCACATACTTGGCCCAGTTTAAGGCATTTTTATGCAGTAAGAATTTATTATATGAGTTAGATAGTGCCTTATTTATTTCCTTTTCTCTTGTCTTTAGTTTTTTAGTTAGAGCGATATTATAAGTTAGTATTTCTCCTCTGAGAACCGCCTTAGCGGTATCCCAGAGCAGTTCTGGGCGTTCAATATATTCATAGTTAAACTGTATAAATTCCTCAAATTTCGACCTAAGATGGGTTTTAAATTTCATATCCGTTACCAAGTAATGTGGAAAAAAAAATCGCAGAGATTTAATTTGCGGCCGTTTCAACTGAATGTGCAAAGAAATAGGGGCATGGTCTGATATTGATATGGGAAGAATTCTTGCTTGCGCCGTTATAGGCCCTATACGCTCATCTATAAGGAATAAATCTATTCGTGAGAGAGTTTTATGTGCTTTTGAAAGACAGGTGAATTCCTGTGCATCCGGGTTTTGAATATGCCTTATATTTCGTAGTACTAAATTTTAGTACTTTAGTATTTTATTCCAAAATTCTGAATCAAAAGTGTTGGGGCCATATATATTACATAGTGTATAGGTATCCTGGGCGAGTTTTATTTTTAACAGAACGAATCTTCCTTCCGGATCGGGCTCGCAGTGCACAACCTCGATTTGGGTTTTTTTCCCTATTAAGATAGCTACTCCCCTTTTTTTTACCAATACTTGGTGAGAAGAACACTTCTTTAACCCATGAGGTTTTGAGTTTAGAGGATTCCTCTGAGTTAAGATGTGTTTCTTGGATTAGCCCTATGTCCGTCTGGGATTTCATTAATTGTGTCAGTATAGCTTTTCACTTAATAGGGGTAGATATCCCTCCCACGTTCCATGATACAATTCTAAGTTTTTCTATTTTCTTGTAATTTTAAACCTACTCTGAGGTGAAACAGCAAGGAAGGGGAGAGAAGAGAGAAAAAAAAAAAAGTGAAGAAAAGAAAAAAACCACAGCAAGACCCCCGCAAGGAGGGGGGGGGGGAACTCAAGCAATTTCCCTAAGTGTCCCATCTATCTCTGAATGATAGGATTAATACCATAATTAGGCCTACTCTGCCGGAGCTAACCCCTTCGGTACTGGTGGGTCCAAAGTTGTATAGAATTTCTCCTCTGCGACAGCCTCCACAAAAAAAATGTGTAACATCCTTCACTGTTACATTAAGTTTAGCAGGAAAAATTATGGTGGCATCCAAGCCATGTTTTATAAATTAAGTGCACATTGGTGCCAAATCTTTCCTTTTTAAGGCTGTCTGTTTTAGCACCATCAATAGTAAGTGGCTGAATTTTATGGAATTGTTGTAAGAATTTAAGTTTGTCTTGATAATTAAGTAGTTTGGCAATTATAGGTCTAGGTCTGGTAGGATTATTATTAGATATACGGGGTGGACCAAGCCTGTGTGCCCTCTCTACCAAGACTTGGCGGTATGTCAACGGAAATTTGAGAGCTTTAGTGAGAGTGTCTGAGATAAAGAGGACCAAGTCCTCATACTGGCTCTCTTCTGGGAGTCCTATTATTCTAATGTTGTTCCTTCTACTACGGTTTTCTAGGTCTTCCAGCCTAGATAGGGTTTTTTGAATACTGATGCTCATGTTTTCGAATTTAGAGCCATACGAGGTAGTAAGGTCCTCTAAATCAGACACTCTCTGCTCAGCCTCCTGTAGCCTTGCTGAAAATTGTCTAATTTCTTGTGTTAAAGCCGTTATGTCTTGTTTGATTTCTGCTTTTAAGGCGTCAAACTTAGGGGAGAGAGCCTCTGAGATGCTGACAACCAGAGTCTGAATGTTCAATGCTTCAGGTGTAGCTATGTTTATCATGGTAGATTGGGCATCGACAACTGGGTCTTGCGTGCCCTTGGGCTTTCTGTCCCTATGTCTTACTGCCATAGTTGGGGAGGGTGTTTTGGCCGAGATGCCAAGAAACTTATCCATGTACCAGGTGTGATTAAGTAGTGAAAAAAGAGTGAGTCAGGAGTTAAAAAAAAATAATTTTTTTTTTAGAAAATCTAGTATATAGCCGTGTAGGAAGAAGAACGTACAATTTTAAACAACTTTTCAGTTTACTTCTATTATCAAATGTGTTTCATTCTCTTGGTATCAATTGTTGAAGGAGCAGTAATGAATGCACTACTGGTTTGTAAAAGAACATATGGGTGAGCCAATGACAACCGGTATATATAAACATATATATATATATATATATATATATATATATATATATATGCAGCCACCAATCAGCAGCTAGAACCTAGGTTTTTTGCTGCTCCTGAGCTTTCCTAGCTAAACCTTTCAGCAAAGGATAACAAGAGAAGCAAGCAAATGAAATAATAGAAGTAAATTGGAAAGTTGTTTAAAATTGTATGCTGTCTAAATCATGAATCTCCAATTATAAATGTACTTTCCCTTTAATGCAGCAATTGAGGGGTTGAATCACAAATTCCATTTGTCTAGTAGGGAAACTTTGCATAAGAATTAAAAAAGGTGAGAATAAAAGGTAAAGAGACATGGTACTGAAAATGTTTCTATTATGTTTGTGAAAGAGAGAATTGCAAACGCTTAATTTAAAGGGACAATTAACAACTTGTAATTACAAGATATTTCTGTTTTGTTGCTATAGAATAACATATCAGCCATGCCTTAACATTTTTAAAATTATTTGGAGGAGCCAATCTGGGCTTTAGCCATGGTCATAAAGTTAGTATAAAATGTGTTTATTTGCAGTTATCAATGAAAGCAAATTAGAGACAGATGTGTAGCAGAGTTAGCCTTGAAAAGTCAGCAGGGTGGATTTCCATTTCTGAGTATTAGAAATTGCTAAATTTTCAGAGCTAAATTACATGAAAAGGGTGCACAATAAATAATGAACGTATATTGCAAAGTTGTTTCATTATACATAAACAAACATTTTATATACAAATCTTAAGGTGTTTACTGTCCCTTTAAAGTTTATTACATTTAAAATAAAAAAAGGAAGCGCATGACTGAACATTTGAGTCCTGAGACTCTACTGCTTACTGGCTCATAGGTACAACTCGCAACTCGCACAGAACAATTTAGCACATTATATTTATAAAAAGCACTGCAACTGATACTTGAAGCATTCTTTTTTTTTAGGGTACAATGATCTAAATGTCTTCATCAGGAGACATGGGGGCCGATTTATCATAGCCCAAATGGGGCCAAATACATCTATTTCCGTGCAAGGCTTCAGGCTTGCCGGAAACAGGAGTTAAGAAGCAGCGGTCTTAAGACCTCTGAGGTGGCGGATAGCAATCCGTACGATCGGGTTGATTGACACCCCCTGTTAGTGGCCGATTGGCCACGAATCTGCATGGGACGGCATTGCACAAGCAGTTCACCAGAATTGTTTGTGCAATGATAAATGCCAACAGAATATGCTGTCAGCATTTATCGATTTCTGGCGGCCTTGATTCGCTACAGCGGATCATGTCCGCCAGACACATGATAAATCGGCCCCTAGATCTAAAACAATCCATCAGTGCTACATAGTTAATGGCGGATTGATCTAGGCGCATTTAACTGGTTTCTGTACGTAAGATATACATACAAGATAGTGCTCATAAAATACATGTACTCAATTTACACTGAAATCAGGTTCATGTCATGTATACAAACTCCTATAAATTGTACACATGAATAGGTGTTAAAAACCTACTGCAAGATGCACATTTTTATTATGTAATACAAATTTTTCTTAAACTATGGGAAACTTGTACTATGTAAATAGGACAGCTCATACTTAAAGGGACACTGAACCCAATTTTTTTCTATCATGATTTAGATAGAATATGACATTTAAGCAACTTTCTAATTTACTCCTATTATAAAATTGTCTTCATTCTCTTGGTATCTTTATTTGAAATGCAAGATGTAAGTTTAGATGCCGGTCCATTTTTGGTGAACAACCTGAGTTGTTCTTGCTGATTGGTGGAAAAATTCATCCACCAATAAAAAAGTGCTTCCAGAGTTCTAACCAAAAAAAAAAGCCTAGATGCCTTCTTTTTCAAATAAAGATAGCAAGAGAACGAAGAAAAATTGATAATAGGAGTAAATTAGAAAGTTGCTTAAAATTGCATGCTCTATCTGAATCACGAAAGAAAAAATTGGATTCAGTGTCCCTTTAAAGAAATGTGAAACCCAAAATATTCATTTCATAATTCATACAGAGCATGCAATTTTAAGCAACTTTCTAATGTACTCCTATTATCCATTTTTCTTTGTTCTCTTGGTATCTACATTTAAAAAATCAGGTATGTAAGTTTACGACCCGGCCCATTTTTTGGTTCAGCAACATAGGTGGTGTGGTATTTATCACCTGTAAACGACGACTGGTGGTGTGTGTATACAGGATTTAGCACAAGAGTTGTTTCTGTTTTTTCGGACTTTGGATCATAATAATTTTTAAAAAATTGTATACCGTTATATTTTAACATTGTGTTTTATATTAATAGTGCATTTAGAGTTCTATGGGAGACGTCCCAGTTTCTACTGCAGTTGTGTCTTACCAAATATATGGCATATTTTAAATCTTTTTTCTAATTCTGTTTATGTATCTTAAGCTTATGAGCGCACTCATTCACTGTTTTTGTTAGTACATTTTTTTTTAGTATCATGTCCCTTTAAGTTTTGAGTAGAATAATTGTTAATGCAGAATATGAGCAATATTATGGGCATCCCCACAGTCTTTTTATACACGGTTGCATACTAAAATGATGGTACTATTTTACAGACACACACATAGATATGTACACAAAATGACAAAATTAACTAAAAATGCCAACACACCCATATTAACTTTTTAATATAGAATAGTTCATTTGATATACAGCAGTAATATAAAGTGAACTTATTTAAACTTTCACTCTGTAGGGCACCATTGCTGCTGTTGCACTTTTCAAGTCTCTTGTTTTTATTTTATATTTTTTTGCACCTCCTAACCTATAAAATTGTCATAGAATATTGCTTTCCCTATGTGAAACAGCTGAGCTTGCCATGAGAAATAATTTTTTTAGCTTCTAGTCTAAGCAGGTCATATTGAGTTTTAAAAGGAAATCTGTTTATGTACAGTAACAGAAGATGTTTGTTAATAAAACTTATTATTGCTTATTGTGTAAAATCTGAATGTAACCCTTATGTTCTATAGAAGTTACAGTGCATTGAAAAGTTAGAGACATTCCGGTCAAAATTTAAAGGGACAGTCAACACCAGAATTTTTGTTGTTTAAAAAGAAAGATAATCCCTTTATTACCCATTCCCCAGTTTTGCATAACCAACACAGTTATATTAATATACTTTTTACCTCTGTGATTACCTTGTATCTAAGCTTCTGCTGACTGCCCCCTTCTTTTGACAGACATGCAGTTTAGCCAATCAGTGCTCAGTCCTAGGTCACTTTACGTGCATGAGCTCAATGTTATCTATATGAAACATGTGAACTAATGCCCTCTAGTGGTCAAAATGTATTCAGATTAGAGGCAGTCTTCAAGGTCTAAGAAATTAGCATATGAACCTCCTAGTTTTAGCTTTCAACTAAGAATGCCAAGAGAACAAAGCAAAATTGGTGATAAAAGTAAATTGGGAAGTTTAAAATTGCATGCCCTATTTAAAACATGAAAGGTTTTTTTGGACTTGACTGTCCCTTTAAATGCACCTAATTTAATTACATCTTTGAAGAGAAACATATATGAACTATACATTTATTGGCAAAAATGCTTCTAGTAAAAGCTATCACTATTTTAGAGTTAACATTTTCTCTGCATGTGCACGTGAAGCATAGCCATACATTCTCAGTGTTCCAGCATTTTAAATATTGTAGCTGCTCAGAGTGCCAGTGGGGCTTTTATCATGTCAGCAATTAACACATTGAGTCACTACCAGATGGTACAAGCACCTCTCTGAGTAAGTGCTGTGTTTAAAATGCTGGTGCACGGTGCATATTTGAATACACTTTTAAAACAGCTAAAGCTTTTATTAAAAGCGTTTTTGCTAATACATGTATATTACAAAAATGCTTTTATTCAAAACTGAAATGTATCCATATGGAATCCAATTTTGCCTGGAATGTCCCTTTAAAAATGAGGTGCATGTTCTTGCAAAAATGTAAACCATTTGCATACTTGAAGCACTATTAATAAATGTAAACTCATATATCTGTTTAGAAACAGATATATGAGTTTATACATACCAGAGTATAGTTTTTGATTGGCTGTAGACATCCAGTGATACAGGGTGCACTGTAAGCTGATAGGGAATATAATGCAAAGCTCTATAAACTGACCTAAGGCCCTCTGAGAATTTTTTTTATTTATGCTGTAATCTAATTGTTCTAATGAAAACCCCAAACCTGCCCTATTTGCCTTTTATATATATATATATATATATATATATATATATATATATATATATATATATATATATATATATATATAAATATATTATAGGATCTTTTTTGGGGATATAGCTTGCTGCATGCAGATAATACATATCAGTGGCGTAGCGTGGGGGGGGCCACTGGGGCGGTTGCCCCGGGCGCAAAATTCTGAGGGGTCGCAAAATGCTTGGCTCCCAGCCTCCCCAGTCCCCACCATCTCAAGACCGTAGACAGTCACAGTCCCACTCCCATGGGCGCTACAGGGAGGCTAAAAAATCTGACAGGCGCCTGCGCCCAGCCGTTCTGTCTCTCAAGTGAACTGTCTACTACTCTGAAGTCAAGACGTGCTGTGTAATGATTTAATTATCATAATTTTATGAGTGTAATCCTATCCGACCGTTACCTGCTGCTAGACTAGTGTTTACGCCACTAGTTAGCACGGTCCTCTCCCACTCCCAGCGCACATGTCAGGAGGGAGGAAGAAGTCAGAGCAGCAGAGCCAGAGTGGAGTCAGACTGACTAGCACGCCGCGCCCGCAATGATAAGGTAAGTAGTGTCAACAGAAATTACCAAACTCATCACCGGGTCCGTATCAGAACCAGACCACCAGTGCCACTGCCAGCCAGAATTATAATTAAATTCTTATAGCCCCTGTTTTTGCTTGGGCCCTGGGGAATAGTGATTGGAAATGGCAACGCACGCAAAATGCAGCTTAGCCTCTACCGTTACCCAGGTGACGTCGCAGGGCCAGCCAGCCAGCCAAGTTCCAAAGGACCCAGAGTCACTCTGAGCCAGCCAGCCAAATTCCAACTTCCAAAGGACCCAGAGTCTGAGCCAGCCAGCATGCCAGAGTGTGAGAGTGATCTATGCTGCTTTAAAGTGAAAGCTGGTTATTTTATTTCAAATTCATTTTTAACCTAGGTAAAATAAAACATACAAGATGTAGATGATCTACATCTTGTATGTTTTACCCAGGTTAAAAATGAATTTAAAAAAAATAACTGGCTTTCACTTTAAAGCAGCATAGATCACTCTCACACTCTGGCATGCTGGCTCAGATGTATTTTAAAAATGAAATCCCATGTTTAAATATTAAACCATAAAAAATGTAATTGTTAAGTTATATAATGTACTTACTTAATGTATATAATAAAGTAATGGCTGCCTGCAACCATATTGAATCCTAATTTTTAAGGATTAATGTAGAGTTTAGAATTCTATATATATATATATATATATATAGTATATATTTTTGTTGTTAAAATAAAGCTTTGTTTGTTTTAAAACAAAAACCTGTCTCCTAAGTTGTTGAGCTGTCTCCTAGATTCAAAGCAAATTTGCCAATCCCTACTGTACTGGTGGAAGAGACTCAGTCAGTGCTAATGGATTAGGGGGGCGCAATTCTTGCCTTGCCCTGGGCGCTGAGAAGCCACGCTACGCCACTGATACATATACATGCATGGTTTCAGTATAGATATATGGAATGTGATCCTCTAGTAATCTGTAAGATATTGAAACAAAACCAAGGGACACCACATAGCGTATTATTTAGGAATGTGCAAAATTTGTCATTTGGATATTCATTTGCCAGATGCAGAATATGGCCTCTGATAGTGACATTCAGCTGTTTTCCGCATATATTAGTATTAAAGGGCAACCTACAAATATTTGTGTAAATCCACTGGCCCGTATGCATCATTACACACTCAGATGAGTGTGTAATGCCTGCCCCTTCACTCGCACGAGAGAAGGGACTGTCAATCACGAGAATGAGCAAGCTCTCAGTGATTTCTCTTCGCCACCTCAGAGGTGGCGAAGAGTGTAAGAAGCAGTGGTCTAATGATAGCTGCTTCTTACACTGCGGGAAGCCCGCCTGTGCAAACTTGCCCCGCAAGGGCACCAGAGCAGCTCTTGCTGCTTCGTACAAGGAGCCCATGCAAGAAAATAGATATTTTTTTCATGATTTTGCAATACTATTTTTGCTCTTCTTTTTATATATTATTTTTGCACCCCAATATATATTATTTTTTGTGCCATTATATATATATATATACAGGTGGCCCTCGGTTTGCAATGGTTCAATTTACACCGTTTCAGAATAACAACCTTTTTTCCAGTCATGTGACTGCTTTTGAAAAGCATTGAGAAGCAGTGCATTTATTAAAATAGCCAGTAGGTGGAGCTGTCCGCTTGTGTTGCAACAAAGCAAAGCAAGCAGAAATTAATCAGTTTAACCAGACCTGAGCTATCGAGCAGATTTCAAAGGAAAAGATCTTCCTGTCTATAAATCAGTCCAGATTGGAATGCATAGAAAGAACTGTTTGCAGAAAAATGCAAGTGAAGTCTGTGTTGTGTGATTGTTTTATTAGGTTTATAATGCTGTTTAGCAAATGTTTTGTTCATTTAACTTAGTTTAATTATATAGTGAAGTCTGTGTTGTGTGATTAATTTTATTAGGTTTATAATGCTGTTTAGCATTTAAAGTCTTAATTTCAAAGCTTTAAAAATAATGTATTAGGTGTTACTTATGACAATTTTGAGAGGGGCCTGGAACCCAACTCCCTCACTTCTCATTGACTTACATTATAAACTGGGATTCAATTTACAACGGTTTCGATTTACAGCCATTCCTTCTGGAACCTAACCCCGGCGTAAACTGAGGGCTACCTGTATATATATATTGCTCTCCAATATACATTGTTATTGTGCTTCATTATTTTGCGTCTTATTGAGCCCTTTTTTTCTAACATTACTTCTACAACTGCTATAAAATATATTTCTAAAGCTGTTCTCCTTAGTAGTTATGGAGAACTTTATTGTATGCATTTGCAGAACGGGTCAGTCCGATATTGGAGAAAAAGAAATGATAAATGAATGAGGATTTCTTTAGGAAACACGGCTAAAATAATCTAATTTAACCCTTTTTTGGTGCACCTGTATGCCAAGGAAAATAGAAACAGAGTATGAGAATTTTACATCGAACTTGCCCTGTTTTAGGCACTTTTTTGATAAATAGGGGCATTTATTTGTCTGTGCATTTTTAGGCGCGAATATAGGAGAGTAGCAATGATGATGTTGAATCGTGCTCTAATAGTGCTTCCTGTGCTATCAATGAAAAATATAGGGTGCACAAAAAAAGGTTTAGGTACGTTAAGATGCTTTGGATAAGATTTCTAAGCAGCCACTTATACTTAGGCCTCTAGTTATGAAGCCGTCAACTTACCTGCCTTCGCCGGCCTCAATACGCTCGCCTAAGCTTGCCTCACATCGACGCCGCGGACCTGAATACGTTCGCCAAAGTTATCAAAAAAGCTGTCAAAAAGCCGCAAACCAAGTACGGGGCGATGAGCAACGGACTGTGATAGTTATCACTCATCCGATCTCGCTGCTCTTCGGCTTTTTCCCAGTTTTATTGATACGCTGTCACTAAGCACCCACACTATCCTATACTGTTCTACCCCCTATACCGGTGCCCCTGGTGCCCCCCGCAACTAAATAAAGTTATTAACCCCTAAACTGTCGCTCCTAGACCCCGCCGCAAATATAATAAATATGTTAACCCCTAAACCGCTGCTCCCGGACCCCGCCGCCACCTACATAATACCTATTAACCCCTATCCTGCCCCCCTATACCGCCGCCACCTATAATAAAGTTATTAACCCCTATCCTGTGGATCCCGGACCCCGTCGCAACTAAATAAATTGTTTAACCCCTAAACCGCCACTCTCGGACCCCGCCGCCACCTATATTAAAAGCATTAACCCCTAATCTGCACCCCCTACACCGTCACCACCTATAATAAATGTATCAACCCCTATCCTGCCCCCCCTACACCGCCACAACCTATAATAAAATTATTAACCCCTAAACCTAAGTCTAACACTAACCCTAACACACCCCTATCTTAAATATTAATTAAATAAATCTAAATAAATATTACTCTTATTAAATTAATTATTCCTAATTAAAACTAAATACTTACCTATAAAATAAAGATAGCTACAATATTACTAATAATTATATTGTAGCTATTTTAGGATTTATTTTAATTTTACAGGCAAATTTAAATTTATTTTAACTAGGTACAATAGCTATTAAATAGTTATTAACTATTTAATAGCTACCTAGATAAAATAAAGTCAAATTTACCTGTAAAATAAAAACTAACCTAAGTTTCAATTACACCTAACACTATACTATCATTAAATAAATTATTCCTATTTAAAACTAAATACTTACCTGTAAAATAAACCCTAAGCTAGCTACAATGTAATTAATAAGTTCATTGTAGCTATCTTAGGATTTATATTTATTTTACAGGCAACTTTGTATTTATTTTAACTAGGTACAACAGTTATTAAATAGTTATTAACTATTTAATAACTACCTAGCTAAAATAAATACAAAATTACCTGTAAAATAAATCCTAACCTAAGTTACAATTAAACCTAACACTACACTATCATTAAATAAATTAAATTAATTAACTACAAGTAGCTACAATTAAATACAATTAAATAAACTAAGTAAAGTACAAAAAAAACAAACACTAAATTACAGAAAATAAAAAAGATTACAAGAATTTTAAACTAATTACACCTCATCTAAGCCCCCTAATAAAATAAAAAAAACAAAATAATAAAAGTCCCTACCCTATACTACATTACAAAGTAACCAGCTCTTTTACCAGCCCTTAAAAGGGCTTTTTGCGGGGCATGTCCCAAAGTAATCAGCTCTTTTGCCTATAAAAAAAAATACAACCCCCCAACATTAAAACCCACCACCCACAAACCCCTACTCTAACCCACCCAAACCCCCCTTAAATAAACCTAACACTACCCCCCTGAAGATCTCCCTACCTTGAGTCGTGTTCACCCAGCCGGGCCAAAGTCATCATCCAAGGGGCGCTGAAGATGTTTTCCATCCGATAGAAGTCTTCATCCAAGGGGCGCTGAAGAGGTCTTCCATCAGATAGAAGTCTTCATCCAGGCGGCGTCTTCAATCTTCATCCATCTGTAGCGGAGTGGAGCCATCTTCAAAGCAGCCAACGCGGAGCCATCTTCTTCCACCGACGCTACACGATTAAGGTAGGAAAAATCTGATTGGCTGATTCAATCAGCCACTCAGATTGAAGATCAATCCGATTGGCTGATCCAATCAGCCAATCAGATTGAGCTTGCATTCTATTGGCTGTTCCGATCAGAAAAATAGAATGCGAGCTCAATCTGATTGGCTGATTGAATCAGCCAATCAGATTTTTCCTACCTTAATTCCGATTGGCTGATAGAATCCTTTCAGCCAATCGGAATTCGAGGGACGCCATCTTGGATGACGTCACTTAAAGGAATATTCATTCGGCGAGTAGGCATCGGTGGAAGAAGATGGCTCCACGTCCGCTGCTTTGAAGATGGCTCTGCTCTGGATGGATGAAGATTGAAGACGCCGCCTGGATGAACACTTAAACATAGAAACATAGAAACATAGACATTGACGGAAGATAAGAGCCATAGGCCCAGCAAGTCTGCCCGACCTTACCTAACAGTATAAACTTATCTTGTCCCATGCATTTTTAAAGTCCCCCACAGTGTTTGTTGCTACTACCTCTTGAGGAAGTTTATTCCATAAATCAATCACTCTTTCTGTAAAGAAGTGCTTCCTCAAATTACTCCTGAATCGACTACCCTTTAGCTTGAGATCATGACCCCTTGAGCTCATGACCCCACTTCTATCGGATGGAAGACCTCTTCAGCGCCCCTTGGATGAAGACTTCTATCGGATGGAAAACATCTTCAGCGCCCCTTGGATGATGACTTCGGCCCGGCTGGGTGAACACGACTCAAGGTAGGGAGATCTTCAGGGGGGTAGTGTTAGGTTTATTTAAGGGGGATTTGGGTGGGTTAGAGTAGGGGTATGTGGGTGGTGGGTTTTAATGTTGGGGGGGTGTATTTTTTTTACAGGCAAAAGAGCTGATTTCTTTGGGGCATGCACCGCAAAAAGCCCTTTTAAGGGCTGGTAAAAGAGCTGGTTACTTTGTAATGTAGTATAGGGTAGGGACTTTTATTATTTTGTTTTTTTATGTTATTAGGGAGCTTAGATTAGGTGTAATTAGTTTAAAATTCTTGTAATCTTTTTTATTTTCTGTAATTTAGTGTTTGGTTTTTTGTACTTTAGTTAGTTTATTTAATTGTATTTAATTGTAGCTACTTGTAGTTAATTAATTTAATTTATTTAATGATAGTGTAGTGATAGGTTTAATTTTAACTTAGGTTTGGATTTATTTTACAGGTAATTTTGTATTTATTTTAGCTAGGTAGTTATTAAATAGTTAATAACTATTTAATAACTATTGTACCTAGTTAAAATAAATACAATGTTGCCTGTAAAATAAAAATAAATCCTAAAATAGCTACAATATAATTATTAATTACATTGTAGCTAGCTTAGGGTTTATTTTACAGGTAAGTATTTCGTTTTAAATAGGAATAATTTATTTAATGATAGTGTAGTGTTAGGTGTGATTGAAACTTAGGTTAGTTTTTATTTTACAGGTAAATTTTACTTTATTTTATCTAGGTAGCTATTAAATAGTTAATAATTATTTAATAGCTATTGTACCTAGTTAAAATAAATTTAAATTTGTCTGTAAAATAAAAATAAATCCTAAAATAGCTATAATATAATTATTAGTAATATTGTAGCTATCTTAGGGTTTATTTTATAGGTAAGTATTTAGTTTTAAATAGGAATAATTAATTTAATAAGAGTAATATTTATTTAGATTTATTTAATTAATATTTAAGTTAGGGGGGTGTTAGGGTTAGTGTTAGACTTAGGTTTAGGGGTTAATAATTTTATTATAGGTTGCGGCGGTGTAGGGGGGGCAGATTAGGGGTTAATAATTTTATTATAGGTTGCGGCGGTGTAGGGGGGCAGGATAGGGCTTAATAACTTTATTATAGGTGGCGGCGGTGTAGGGGGGGAAGATTAGGGGTTAATAATTTTATTATAGGTGGCGGCGGTGTAGGGGGGGCAGATTAGGGGTTAATAACTTTATTATAGGTAGGGGCGGTGTAGGGGGGGCAGGATAGGGGTTAATAGGTATTATGTAGGTGGCGGCAGGGTCCGGGAGTGGCGGTTTAGGGGTTAATATAATTATTATAGTTGCGGCGGGGTATGGGAGCGGCGGTTTAGGGTTTAATAAGTTTATAAGAGTGGTGGTGGGGTCCGGGAGCGGCGGTTTAGGGGTTAACATGTTTAATATAGATAGCGGCGGTGTAGGGGGCAGATTAGGGGTGTTTAGACTCGGGGTACATGTTAGGGTGTTAGGTGCAGACGTTTCCCATAGGAATCAATGGGATGTCGGGCAACAGTGAACATGAACTTTAGCTATGGTCAGACTCCCATTGATTCCTATGGGATCCGCCGCCTCCAGGGCGGCGGATTGAAAACCAGGTACAATGGGCCGGAAAAGTGCCGAGCATACCTGGTAGGAATTTGTTAACTTCCAAAAGTAGTCAGATTGTGCTGAACTTGCATTCGGAACATCTGGAGTGACGTAAGAATCGATCTGTGTCGGACTGAGTCCGGCGGAACGAAGCTTACGTCACTATATTCTACTTTTGCCGGTGTGTAGGGCTTGATAACTTAGGCAAATCAGCCTCGCCACAAATACGCTGCGGAATTCCAGCGCATTTGAGGTTGACGGCTTGATAACTAGAGGCCTTAGTGCAAGACCGAGCTCAAAATAATGTACCCTGCTCTATCAATCGCACACCACCTTTAATCTAGTCCATAGTTATATGTAAGCAACATTACAATAATAACATGCTCTAACACATTACAGTACTATCTTTTTACTCTGTTATGCCCTTTAAATTGTGCTCTTTTATACCCTTGGTGAAGCCAGTCCTTAATTTAAACTTTTAACATATTTCTTCAAATATTTTTTTTCCCCTGACTTCATACTCAGTGAAATAACTATTAGCTGAAGTAACACAGCATTTTTTCTATGAGCAATAGAGTGACTATGAGAAGAAAAAGATCCTCAATCACTAAGACAATTTAGAGGATTTTATAAAAACAGATGTTCTATACTTGGCAGACTAAATGTAGGAACTTGGGCTTCTATCCAACAGCCTTGTTCAGGACCTCCTGCTATAATATGCATCTTGCCAAGTTTAACCTCTACAGCACTCAAGGGGTTGTGTTTTAGTACAGTTAGTTGTTTTACAAGACCTTTTTTCAGCCCTGGAAATATTGAAAATGTTGTTACTGTCACATTGAGTATACAGCAAGGCGTTAGAAAGTTGTAAAGTAAAAATTGTACTAAACACCTACAATTTCTTCCTTGCTTTTCAAATGATAAAAATATTTGCTTTGAAAAATTAATTATTATTCTATTGACAATTTTGAATTTAAATTTGAATATAGATGCAATGTCAATCTCTAATGATGAGTTCAATTTGAATAGATTGTGGTAAATTTACTAGGATATTGTCAAAAGCTCTATATTTTGACAAGCTTACCTAAAAAAATTTGTAGTTCTACAAAAGCCCTCATAGGCCTTTAGAAAGGGAAATATTCCATGTATTTCTGAATGTGTAGAGGCAAATTCAATTGAGTATATCACTCAAAGAAATTAACGTTTTATTACATACACACTTCATATTTTGTATTTTATCTTAATCTAGATCCTGGAGTTTGAATTTTATGGTTTATTAAATTTAAAGGGACAATATACACCAATTTTCATTTAACTGCATGCAATAGACACTACTTTAAAGAATAATATGCACATATACTGATCTAAAAATCCAGTATAAAACCGTTTAAAAACTTACTTAGAAGCTCCCAGTTTAGCTCTGTTGAAAAGCTGGAACACCCACTGCAACTGGTTCTGTATCAAAAAAAGCAGAGACCCCCCTCCCTTCCTCTTTACACAAACAGGAGCAAGCTGGAGTAGGTATACATCAGTATTATCCTAAAAATTCGGGGCTTGGTTAGGAGTCTGACAATCAGCGCAATGTTTTAAAAAAAATAAATAAAGCTGTATAGGCTATATAAATGGATCATCTACAAAACATTTATGCAAAGAAAAATCTAGTATATAATGTCCCTTTAAGGGCTCCATTTATGAAGCTTCGGTATGAGCTTCAGAGTCCTATCAGCTGCAGGTTTGCACAACTGAGCCTGCAGCCGAGAGTTAAGAAGCATCGGTAATCTGCGTTTTGTGTTATTATGCATTTAGAATTAGACATGTGCAATTCTGTTCGGATCGATTCGGAGATTCGGAAAATTTGAAAAATTCGGAGATTCGGATCGATCCGAATTTCTGAATTAAAATACTGCCGAATTTACCGAATAAATCCGAATTAGTTCGGATTTATTCGGTAAATTCGGATGGCCATGGATTACACTAGTATTGTACAGTATATTAGGTTATATCACTCTGCTATGGGTTACACCTAATATACAGTACATAATACTAGTCTAATACACAGCACACATACTGAAATTCTGAATTTCCGAACCGAACCAAATCAAACCGAATCCAGACTAATTTTTTCGAGTCCGAATGAATCCGAAACGAATCCGAAACGAATTCATTCAAAGTTTTCCGAATTCGAATCGATCCGAAACGAAATTCAAAAAAACTCTGAATCGATCCAAACCGAACCGAAACAAATTTTTCGATCATGCACATATCTATTTAGAATTTGCAAACACTGCAATTTGTAATTGGTACATAGAATAGCTGCCAAAACTATGACCCAGAGACCGCATCCCACACCCAAGCGTTTTTCTGCTACCCTCAGCTCCACTGAGCAGAAAACACACATCAGTAATTTGTTATTGAAAAATTGGCTCCATGTTTCTCATTAGGTAATTATGCATTTTTATTTGAACCAGATTTCACATTTTCAAAATATACAGATAAGTTAGATGTGTGCAGAAAAAAAAATATTTGGGACAAAAACACTTTTCTTTGTCTAAATATTCACTCAGGGTAATTTGTAATCCATTTGTTAACAAAAAAAAAAAAAAATTCTATGAGGAACATCTTCAGAGCCACAGAGGAGCAGCTGGACAGCAGGTTAAACAAATAAAGTTAAGAAATGAGCTAGTGCCACTGCAACAAGCCAGCAGCCGCAGGACAAAATAATGTTTAAAAAATATATTTATGTATATTTTTAATGGGGTTAGGATTGGCCAAGAACAAAAATGAAGCTTATATATGTATTAGCTGACACCTGAATCAATCAACTGGCAAAGGCATTGCTAAACTGAAATGAAATAGTGTTAATTTGAAAATATGAATACTTTTCCACTTGTGTAAAACATTTTTTTTTTCTTTTCAGGCCTTCTCCCCCTGCAGAAAACCCTTTGTTGTCTTTGGAGTAAAGGTTTAAACAGAATGAATAAATCAACAAGTTTTTTTTTTTTGCAATCATTAGTTTCTCAGTTTTTTGTTAACGGGATGCCTTATTTATCTTTTTCAGACAAATGCAATAAATGTTAGTTTTGTTTGTTTTTTATCATTAATCAAAATATGATGCATGTCTAAAATTACATTCAATCAAAGTAACTATTTTTCTGTATAATTCGTATAATTCGTAACCAAAAAATATAATTTGAATCTTTTTTATTTTTATTTTATGTCTGGAAAGGGCTCTTAACTCTGTCTATATCTATCTATCTATCTATCTATCTATCTATCTATCTATCTATCTATCTATATCAATCTATCTTTCTAACTCTCTATCTATCTATTGATCTATCTATATCTTTTAAAAAATACATCTATTAGGGGCTGTTAAAACAAATGTTTTGCATAATGTTCTATTATAAAAACCCTGACAGATGTATGTTTCATGTGTCACCCTTTAAAGCAACCAAATGGCAACTCTAAATATATCCAATATATTTCTTGCAATTAACCTTTGTGTCAAGGGTTTGTGACATCTGACAACCAATTGCAAAGGTTAGATTTCATTATTTTCATTAAATTAGTTTTTTTAGTGAGACACTAACTACATTTAATATTAGAAGTAAAATTACATGCTTTGTCTGACCCATAAAGTTACATTTTAACTTTTGTGTCCCTCAACCAAATGAACTGTTTACTACATTCAATTTAGTAGTCATATATCAGTTTTACATTTGTGGTTCGTCATATATTATAAATGTGGACATATTATACATGTTGTTTTAGTCCACACTTTAAATCCCTTTTCGTTTTATCATACCATAACTATGTTATGTTTGTTATTTGTAAAAGTCCCCATCTTTACATTTATCTTTGCATGGGTTTTCCAAGTCCAATAAACCATCTTTTAAATTCTGATGACACAGACGTGACACATTGCAGGGGCCATGTTAATGCTTTTAATAGGATTAATCCAAAACTCTTTAATTTTACAGAGCCCGGTGAACAAAATGTTCTATCATCACATCAAGCCTCCTAAATATCAACAGCAATTAAGTTTGTTTAGCAGCTACAAAATGAGTATGTATGGATTATTTGGTACCCCTTCTTAATCATTTTGGGGAGACTTCTTTTCAAAGGGACTTTAAATGTAAAAAAAATAATGTTTAATAAATCTGAACATATTGAAGAATTATGAAACATTATCTTAGCGACAGCTTGAAAAACAAAAGATTTACACTTACCACGTTTTCTCTCTAGGCTCTTCTTATCAGGTCTTCTTTTCAAAAGTGGTTTGCGGGCGCACTATTGAGCGAAATGTAGGTCGCTCCCACTCTGGTCTGGTAACGGGAGCATGCTAAATTTAGTTCAAAAGCGCAATCTAATCACAGCGCTCCTGTGAACCGCTTTTGAAAAGAAGACCTGATCAGAAGAACCTGGAGAGGAAACAAGGTAAGTGTAACTTTAGGACCTAAATTCTCTCAAATCTTTTGTTTTCTCAAGCTGTCTTTAAGATAATGTTACATAATTTTGCACTATGTATATATATATATATATATATATATATATATATATGGAAGGGAAATATGTCTTCAAAATGTATAACAACATATTGATTTATAAGGCATTGCTTCTTTCCTTCTTTTTCAGTTTTATTTTTACTAGACATTTGCAGCAGCAAAGAATTGGGTTTGTTTAAACCTTTCAGAACGTATACTCAGAAAAATAAGCTTTTCTGAATATTCGTCTGCTGCACTAAATGGTATTCATTTTGTTTTAAACTAAACAAATACTGAATATTCACGGAACATTTACATTCATTTTTATTAAACAAATGTAAATGTTCCTTTGCTATACAGGTGAACAGTTTCACACGTAACTTATACTTACCTCTCTAGCATGTAGGAAGTTCACATGTAGCGTACTTACCTCTAGCTCATTTTCTTAAGCCTATTTCTTACTTATATATTGTAAGATGGTATGTTATTAAATAAAAAGAAGATATTTTGTATAGAAAGGAAAACATGGCAATACTATTAAAATGGAAATCTAGGCTTTGGTCTACTGAAATTTGTTTGGAAGAGGCTGAACCAGATTTTGGGAATGACTTAACACAAACAAGAACATTTTTGTATTTGTGTTTTATCCAAATATCTGTTTCTGTTTAAATATCAAACTATAGTGAGATTACATTGTAAATAAATATGCTGCTGAATGTATTGCACTGGGCTCCAAATTAAGGTCAGATCACAATTACTAGGAATTATTTAAGATAAGTTACAGTTTAAAAAATTAAAATGAAAAAAAGCATGTTTTCTTAACAAATAGGGACGGTAAATGTGGGAAAAAAACAAGTGGTATTGTCAAAGCTAGGGCTCAATCTTTCTTACATTATATTTTGTTTTTAAATAATGAACATGGTGGAAACAATTCTTTATAATGTTAACCCCTTAATGACCACAGCACTTTTCCATTTTCTGTCCGTTTGGGACCAAGGCTATTTTAACATTTCTGCGGTGTTTGTGTTTAGCTGTAATTTTCTTCTTACTCATTTACTGTACCCACACATATTATATACCGTTTTTCTCGCCATTAAATGGAATTTCTAAAGATACCATTATTTTCATCATATCTTATAATTTACTATAAAAAAAATTATAAAATATAAGGAAAAAATTGAAAAAAACACACTTTTTCTAACTTTGACCCCCAAAATCTGTTACACATCTACAACCCATACATCAATGAAATTGCTTTTTATAAGCGTTTCATTGATGATCTTCTATTTATTTGGAAGGGGGACAGGTGTAGCATCACTGAGTTTATGACTTGGATCAATGACAATGACCTCAATCTTGGGTTCACTTTTGAGATAGAACCCTATGAAATAAACTTCCTTGATATCACGATGAGGGGCATGTCTGATGGCAGGATTGTAACTAGTAGTTACAGGAAATCGATCTCGGGCAATACTTTGTTACATGGCCGGAGCTGCCATCCTAAGCATGTCCCTTATGCGATAGCAAAGGGACAGCTGATTAGACTTAAACGAAACTGTTCTGATCCACAAACATATGAAAAACAGTCGGAAGATCTAGTGAGTCGCCTCAAAGAGAGGGGCTACAAAAATTCAGACATAACCAAGGCTATAAATGAGGTTAAACACATAGATAGAAGATCTTTGCTCACCCCTAAAAGTGGTGATATCGCCTCATCCGAACATAAGGGAGTCACATTTGTTACCACATTTAGTGCTCAATACCAACAAATTTGTGGTATAGTTCGGAAACATTATAGCATGTTAAGGGCGGATGATAAATTAATTGACACTGTTGACAATGGTCTGAGATGCTCATACAGAAGGGCCTGTACACTTGGCAACATACTTTCCCCTTCCAAACTAAAACCTACTAAACAACCAACTAGTTCATGGCTACAACATAGGGGCATGTTTAGATGTGGACACACCAGGTGTAAACCATGTGATTATATGGATATAACAACTACCTTTTCCTCTACAGTCACAGGCAAAACATATGACATTGAAAGATGTCTTAATTGTTCATCTAGCAATGTCATTTATATGTTGGAGTGTACCCAATGTCAGGTCCAATATATAGGACTTACGACTAGAGACGTAAGATCCCGTATGCGGGAACATTTTAGTACCATCAAAGTGGGTAAAGCAACCACTCCAATTGTGCAGCACTTTGTCACAAAACATCACAATAGTATTGCTTCACTAAAATGGAAGGCCATTGAACAAGTGATTACCCCCCAGAGGGGGGGGGTGACAAAGAAAAACTGTTAGAAAAACGAGAGATGTTCTGGATTTTCCAGCTGGAAACCAGATACCCCAAAGGCTTAAATTCCCAATATGATCTGATTAATTATTGGGAATAATTCAGACAGATATCCCTTAGCTCTCTTGGATTCAAAGGAGCAAATTAAAATTAAAATTAAATTAAAATTTCATTCTGATTTATTTATTTATTTACTTATTTGTTCCATCCTTAGGCATTAAGTCATACTCATTGACATATGTATTTTGATACACCTAACAACATTTAATCCATAGATTTATAGATTGGGTTTGCTGTACACTTATTGACATTTTTTCACTTACAGCTTTAGGATAGTCATTTACATATATATTGAACATTACATATTTGAGACTGGTATAACTTTTATTAGTAACAGGTCAGTTTCAATTTATAAACACTGCAATATGATACATTAGGATAACTCTAAAGGTTAGGTTTTACATTAGAGAAAGCCGATATACAGTGTTTGCAGTTCTATTCTTCTATATATATTTGTCTGTGAAATGCCTTATAATCATTGCTTTATTATGCTGGTTTGACTTGTAGTTGACACTTGTTAAGTCTCATAGGAAACTAATTAAAGTTCAAACACGCCTATTGTTTTTGAACCAATCACAGCCCAGGGGGGCCTTTTTAAACTGAATTGATTAGCAATGTGATATTGGCTATGAGTAAGGCTACGGCCGAAACGCGTAAGCCACAGTTCTAGGTGTTTTGGACTTTCTGTGTTCTGTCCCCATGTTTGGATTTTAAATCGTTACAATAAAGTTTTTGATTTTTTTAAATCTGACCCCGGACTTGTTCTATCATCTTTGGACACATCTACAACCAACAAAAAACAGCAATGCTAAATAGTTTCTAAATTTTGTCCTGAGTTTAGAAATACCCAATGTTTATATGTTCTTTGCTTTTTTTGTAAGTTATAGGGCGATAAATACAAGTAGCACTTTGCTATTTCCAAACCATTATTTTTCAAAATTAGCGCTAGTTACATTAGAACACTAATATCTTTCAGGAATCTCTGAATATCCATTGACATGTATATATATTTTTTTTAGTAGACATCCCAAAGTATTCATCTAGGCCCATTTTGGTATATTTCATGCCACCATTTCACCGCCAAATGCGATTAAATACAAAAAATCGTTCACTTTTTTACTATTTTTTTGACAAACTTTTGGTTTCTCACTGAAATTATTTACAAACAGCTTGTGCAATTATGACTTAAATGGTTGTAAATGCTTCTCTGGGATCCCCTTTGTTCAGAAATAGCAGACATATATGGCTTTGGCGTTGCTTTTTAGTAATTAGAAGGCTGCTAAATGCCACTGCGCACTACACGTGTATTATGCCCAGCAGTGAAGGGGTTAATTATGGAGCATGTAGGGAGCTTTTAGGGATACTTTTAGCTTTAGTGTAGTGTAGTAGACAACCCCAAGTATTGATCTAGGCCAATTTTGGTATATTTCATGCCACCATTTCACCGCCAAATGCGATCAAATTAAAAAAACGTTAAATTTTTCACAATTTTAGGTTTCTCACTGAAATCATTTACAAACAGCTTGTTCAATTATGGCACAAATGGTTGTAAATGCTTCTCTGGG
Source organism: Bombina bombina (assembly GCF_027579735.1). NCBI lineage: Eukaryota > Metazoa > Chordata > Amphibia > Anura > Bombinatoridae > Bombina > Bombina bombina. The sequence continues at coordinate 69,159,995 of NC_069504.1, read as the reverse complement.
ATCCCCTTTGTTCAGAAATAGCAGACATATATGGCTTTGGCGTTGCTTTTTGGTAATTAGAAGGCCGCCAAATGCCGCTGCATTTCACACGTGTATTATGGCTAGCAGTGAAGGGGTTAATTATGTAGCTTGCAGGGTTAATTTTAGCTTTAGTGTAGAGCTCAGCCTCCCACCTGAAACATGAGACCCCCTGATCCCTCCCAAACAGCTCTCTTCCCTCAGCCATCCCACAATTATCCCCGCCATCTTAAGTACTGGCAGAAACTCTGCCAGTACTAAAATAAAAGCTATACTTGGGCTTTTTTTGTTTTTTTTTTGGCATATTTACATATGCTGCTGTGTAGGATCCCCCCTTAGTCCCCAACCTCACTGATCCCCCACCAAACAGCTCTCTAACCCTCCCCCTCTGCCTTAATGGGCGCCATCTTGGGTACTGGCAGCTGTCTGCCAGTACCCAGTTTAGTAACAAATGTGCCTTTTTTTTAAAAAAAAAATCCCTTTTCTGTAGTGTAGCTTTCCCCCCCCCCAAGACCAGCCCCCACCCCTTCCAGATCCCTTAGCTGTTTATATGTAATATTTTATTTTACAAATAATTTTAACCTTTCACAGCCTTATTTTTCCATAGTGTAGCGGTTCCCTCCCGCTCCCGCCCCGTGCACGTTCCCGCCCGCTGCCCCCCGTGCACGCGCGCGCTGCCGTGCGCGCTCCCGGCGGTTCCGCCCCCGATCCCGCCCACCTTCTCTGCACTCGGCACATCGATGGCCGCCCACCCGCCTCCCAGACTTGCTCCCACCCACCAACGATACCGGCCACCGATGTCCGGTGCAGAGAGGGCCACAGAGTGGCTCTCTCTGCATCGGATGGCCAAGGGGGGTTATTGCAGGATGCCTCCATATCGAGGCATCACTGCAATAACCGTAAATCAGCTGGAAGCGAGCAGGATCGCTTCCAGCTGCTTTCCAGACCAAGGACGTACGCCACACGTCCTCGGTCATTAACTGTCTTTTTTTTGAGGACGTGTGGCGTACGTCCTTGGTCATTAAGGGGTTAAAGTAAACATGAGAGTCAATAGTGCTATTCTAATTGAAATAGAAAGTACTTTTTTTGTATTTTTAATACAACTTTCCAATTTACTTCTGTTGCTATATTTACATATTTTCCTTGGCATCCTTTATTAAAAACAAAATTTATGCTTACCTGATAAATTAATTTCTTTCTTAACATGATGTGTCCACGGATCATCTAATTACTATTGGGATATTCACCTCCTGGCCAGCAGGAGGCGGCAAAGAGCACCACAGCAAAGCTGTTAAATATCACCTTCCTTCTATCCAACCCCAGTCATTCGACCGAAGTAAAGGAGAGAAAGGAAGCAACAAGGTGCAGGGGTGCCTGAGGTTTATAACATAACAAAAAATATCTTGTCATCAAAAACAGGGCAGGCCGTGGACTCATCGTGTCAAGAAATAAATACATTTATCAGGTAAGCATAAATTTAGTTTTCTTTCTAATGACACAATGAGTCCACGAATAATCTAATTACTATTGGGAGTCAATACCCAAGCTAGAGGACACAGATGATAAGGGAGAGACAAGACAGGGAACCTAAACAGAAGGCACCACTGCTTGAAGAACCTTTCTCTCAAAGGAAGCCTCAGCCGAGGCAAAAGTATCAAACTTATAGAATTTTGAAAAAGTATGTAGAGAGGACCAAGTTGCAGCCTTGCAAATATGTTCTACAGAAGCTTCATTTTTGAATGCCCAGGAAGAGGAAACAGCCCTCATAGAATGAGCCGTAACCTTCTCAGGAAGCTGCTGTCCAGCAGTTTCATGGGCAAAGCAAATTATACTCTTCAGCCACAAAGAAAGCGAAGTAGCCATAGCTTTCTGCCCCTTATGTTTCCCAGAGAAAACTACAAACAGAGCAGAAGACTGACGAAAATAGTCAACTGTAAATAGAATTTCAGAGCACGAACCACGTCTAGGTTGTGCAGAAGACGTTTCTTATGAGAAGAAGGATTAGGACATAAAGAAGGAACAACAATCTCCTGATTAATGTTCCGATCTGAAACTAACTTAGGAAGAAAACCCAATTTAGTACGTAAAACAACCTTATCCGAGTGAAAGATAAGATAGGAAGACTCATGCTGTAAAGCCGAGAGTTCAGAGACTCTACAAGCAGAAGAAATAGCAACAAGAAACAAAACCTTCCAAGATAACAACTTAATATCTAAGGAATGCATAGGTTCAAAAGGAGCCTGCTGAAGAACCTTAAGAACAAGATTAAGACTCCAGGGAGAAGTAACAGGTTTGAACACAGGCCTGATTCTGACCAAGGCCTGACAGAACGATTGAACATATAGTACCTCTGCCAGACGTTTATGTAACAAAATATATAAGGCAGAAATTTGACCTTTCAAGGAGCTTGCCGATAACCCCTTCTCCAAACCCTCTTGGAGAAAAGATAAAATCCTAGGAATCCAAACTCTACTCCAAGAGTAGCCTTTGGAATCGCACCAATACAGATATTTATGCCAAATCTTATGGTAAATTTTCCTGGCAACAGGCTTGGGAGCCTGAATCATAGTCTCAATGACTTGATCTGAAAAACCACGCTTAGATAAAATTAAGCATTCAATCTCCAATCAGTCAGCTTCAGATTTGGATGTAGGAAGGGCCCTTGAAGTAGAAGGTCCTTTCTTAAAGGAAGTTTGCAAGGAAGATGAGATGACATATCCACTATGTCTGCATACCAAATCCTGCGAGGCCACGAATCACAGACGCCCTCTCTTGCTTGATCTGAGCAATGACCCTTGGAAGGAGAGCGAATGGAGGAAATAGGTATGCAAAATTGAAATTGAAAGGAACTGCCAGAGCATCTATCAGAACCACCTGTGGGTCCCTGGACCTTGACCCATACCTTGGGAGCTTGGCATTCTGACAAGATGCCATGATATCTAGATCCAGCTGTCCCCATTTGAGAATCAAGTTGGAAACACTTCCGGATGCAATAACCATCCCCCAGGGTGAAAGGTCTTTCTGCTCAGAAAATCCGCTTCCCAATTGTCCACTCCTGGAATGTGGATCGCAGATAGACAACAGTTGTGGGTCTCTGCCCACTGAAAAATTTTGGACACCTCTTTCATGGCCAAAGAACTCCGAGTTCCACCCTGATGGTTGATGTAAGCCACTGACGTTATGTTGTCCAACTGAAATCTGATAAACCAGGCAGAAGCTAACTGAGGCCAAGCCAGAAGAGCATTGAAGATTGCTCTTAGCAATAGAATGCTTATGGGGAGAACAGATTCTTCCCAAGTCCATGTACTCTGAGCCCATAGAAGTCCCCAGACTGCTCCCCAATAGTGATGTTGCGAACCTAAAAATTTGGATTCGCGATTGTTGAACGCAAACTTCCACAACTGTTCGCGAACGGGCGAACCGGGCAAACTGCCATAGACTTCAATAGGCAGGTGAACTTTAAAACCCACAGGGACTCTTTCTGGCCACAATAGTGATGGAAAAGTTGTTTCAAGGGGACTAACACCTGGACTGTGGCATGCCGGTGAGGGATCCATGGCAAAACTCCCATGGAAAATTACATAGTTGATGCAGAGTCTGGTTTTAATCCATAAAGGGCATAAATCACCTAACATTCCAAAATTGTTTGGAATAACGTGCTTTAAAACATCAGGTATGATGTTGTATCGATCAGGTAGTGTAAGGGTTACGCCCGCTTCACAGTGACAGACCAAACTCCCCGTTTAAAGGGACAGTCTACACCAGAATTTTTATTGTTTTAAAAGATAGATAATCCCTTTATTACCCATTTCCCAGTTTTGCATAACTAACACATTTATAATAATATACTTTTAACCTCTGTGATTATCTTGTATCTAAGCCTCTGCAAACTGCCCCTTTTTCAGTTCTTTTGACAGACTTGCAGTCTAGCCAATCAGTGCCTGCTCCCAGATAACTTCTCGTGCACGGGCACAGTGTTATCTATATGAAATACGTGAACTAACACCATCTAGTGGTGAAAAACTGTTAAAATGCAATCTGAAAGAGGTGGGCTTAAAGGTCTAAGAAATTAGCATATGAACCTCCTGGGAGCCTGCTGTGTTTGATCTTCCACCTCTCAAAGCCACCTTCCTCCTCTGACTCCTCTTCTTCAGACTCCTCTCTCTGCATTGAATCTCTCTGCATTATTATAAGGTGTGTTAAGTAGTACTATTCCTATCAATTTAATCCCTGTTACATCCCCTATCAGTGGACGTGTATACGGCATCGATTTTAGGAACCGGGAGATGGAAAAAGATGCTTGGTCGGTCCTCCTACTTCAAATTTGTGGCACTGCGCGTGCAATCTAATGTGCCACCAGGTATGAGTGGTGTGTTAAGTAATTCTATTCTTATCAGTTTAATCCCTGTTAAGTCCCCTATCAGGGGACGTGTATATGGCATTGATTTTAGGAACCGGGAGATGGAAAAAGATGCTTGGTCGGTCCTTCTACTTCAAATTTGTGGCACTGCGCGTGCAATCTAATGTGCCACCAGATATGAGTGGTGTGTTAAGTAGTTCTATTCTTATCAGTTTAATCCCTGTTACGTCCCCTATCAGGGGACATGTATATGGCATCGATTTTAGGAACCGGGAGATGGAAAAAGATGCTTGGTCGGTCCTCTTACTTCAAATTTGTTGCACTGCGCGTGCAATCTAATGTTACACCAGATATGAGTGGTGTGTTAAGTAGTTATTTTCTTATCAGTTTGATCCCTGTTACGTCCCCTATCCTGTTGCACTGAAGGTTGACATCACCCTTATACGCTGTATAAAGCATACTTTTTAATTTATTTTGGAACTGCTGCATCCTTTCCGACTTGCAGTAATTCGGTAACATTTCAGGCACTTTATGCTTATACCGAGGGTCTAGTAGTGTGGACACCCAGTACAGGTCGTTATCCTTCAGCTTTTTTATACGAGGGTCACTCAACAGGCACGACAGCATGAAAGACCCCATTTGCACAAGGTTGGATGCCAAGCTACTCATGTCCCGTTCCTCATCCTCAGTGATCTCACTGAAGGTATCTTCTTCCCCCAGCCACGTACAACACCACGGGTATCAGATAGGTGACAACGAGCACCCTGGGATGCCTGTTGTGGTTGGTCTTCCTCCTCCTCCTCAAAGCCACATTCCTCCTCTGACTCCTCTTCCTCACAATCATCTTCCAGCGTTGCCGCAGGTCCAGCAAGCGATGCTGATAAGGCTGTTTCTGGTGGTGATGGTGACCACAACTCTTCCTCTTCCTCTTCACGCTCATCTATGGCCTGATCCAGCACTCTTTGCAGGGCATGCTCCAGGAAGAAAACAAATGGTATGATGTCGCTGATGGTGCCTTCGGTGTGACTGACTAGGTTTGTCACCTCCTCAAAAGGATGCATGAGCCTACAGGCATTGCGCATGAGCGTCCAGTAACGTGGCAAAAAAAATTCCCACCCGTTCATACAAATAGTCGTTAACGGCTTTTTCTTGTTGGATCAGGTGGTCGAACATTAGGAGTGTTGAATTCCAATGTGTCGGGCTGTCGCAAATCAAGCGCCTCACTGGCATGTTGTTTCGCCACTGGATATCTGAAAAGTGCGCCATAGCCGTGTAGGAACGCCTGAAATGGCCACACACCTTCCTGGCCTGCTTCAGGACATCCTGTAAGCCTGGGTACTTATGCACAAAGCGTTGTACGATCAGATTATACACATGTGCCATGCACGGCACATGTGTCAACTTGCCCAAATTCAATGCCGCCACCAAATTGCTTCCGTTTTTACTAACCACTTTGCCGATCTCCAGTTGGTGCAACGTCAGCCACTGATCCACCTGTACGTTCAGGGCGGACAGGAGTGCTGGTCCGGTCTGACTCTCTGCTTTCAGGCAAGTCAACCCCAAGATGGCGTGACACTGCCATATCCGGGATGTGGAATAGTACCTGGGGAGCTGGGGGGTTGCCGTTGATGTGGAGCAAGAAGCAGCAGCAGAAGAGGACTCAGCCAAGGAGGTTATGGAAGAGGATGGAGTAGGAGGAGTAGAGGAGGTGGCAGCAGGCCTGCCTGCAAGTCGTGGCGGTGTCACCAACTCCTCTGCAGAGCTACGCATTCCATGCTTGACAGCCGTCAGCAGGTTTACCCAATGCGCAGTGTAGGTGATATACCTGCCCTGACCATGCTTTGCAGACCAGGTATCAGTGGTCAGATGGACCCTTGCCCCAACACTGTGTGCCAGAAATGCCATTACTTCCTTTTTCACAATCAAGTACAGCTTGGGGATTGCCTTTTGTGCAAAGAAATTTCGGCCGGGTACCTTCCACTGCGGTGTCCCAATAGCTACAAATTTTTTGAACGCCTCAGACTCCAACAGCTTGTATGGTAAATGCTGGTGGGCTAAGAGTTCAGTCAAGCCAGCTGTCAGATGCCGGGCAAGGGGGTGACTTTGTGACATTGCCTTCTTACGCTCAAACATGTCCTTGACAGAAACATGACTGTGGGTGGATGAGCAGGAACTGCTCAAGGCGAGACACGGAGTGGCGGATGGTTGAGAGGGGGCAAGGAGGACAGCAGTGGTTGACGTGGCTGAAGATACTGGACCAGGAGGAGGATGGCGGCTTTGAGTTTGTGTGCTGCTTGTACTCATGTGTTGATCCAATAGGCGTTTGTGATGTGCGATCATGTGCCTTTGTAAAGCAGTTGTACCTAGGTGGGTGTTGGACTTCCCACGACTCAGTTTCTTTTGGCAAAGGTTGCAAATGGCATCGCTGTTGTCAGAGGCAGACACACACAAAAAAATGCCACACTGCTGAGCTCTGCAATGACGGCATTCTAGTGGTGGCAAAAGCATGCGTTGATTAGCGTGCTGTCTGGCTGACCCCGGGTGCCGATGCATGCTGTCTGACTGTGCCACTAGCTCCTTGCG